>NC_089843.1:290000-347500 GCF_035609145.1 Eleutherodactylus coqui | reverse complement strand
GCCACACACACACACAGCCAGCCACACACACAGCCAGCCACACACACACACACAGCCAGCCAAACACACAGCAAGCCACACACACACACACAGCCAGCCACACACACACACACACAGCCAGCCACACAGCCAGCCAGCCACACACACACACATAGCCAGCCACACAGCCAGCCAGCCACACACACAGCCAGCCACACACACACACACAGCCAGCCACACACACACACAGCCAGCCACACACACAGCCAGCCACACACACACACACAGCACGCCACACACACACACACACACAGCACACACACAGCACACACACACAGCACACACACAGCACACACAGCCAGCCACACACACAGCACACACACAGCCAGCCACACACACACACACACAGCCAGCCACACAGCCACACACACACACACACAGCACCAGCCACACACACACAGCACCAGCCACACACACACACACACAGCACCAGCCACACACACACACACAGCACCAGCCACACACACACACACAGCACCAGCCACACACACACACACAGCACCAGCCACACACACACACACAGCACCAGCCACACACACACACACAGCACCAGCCACACACACACACACAGCACCAGCCACACACACACACAGCACCAGCCACACACACACACACAGCACCAGCCACACACACACACACGACCAGCCACACACACACGACCAGCCACACACACACAGCACCAGCCACACACACACAGCATCAGCCACACACACACAGCACCAGCCACACACACACAGCACCAGCCACACACACACAGCACCAGCCACACACACACAGCACCAGCCACACACACAGCACCAGCCACACACACAGCACCAGCCACACACACACACAGCACCAGCCACACACACACACACACAGCACCAGCCACACACACACACACACACACACAGCACCAGCCACACACACACACACACACACAGCACCAGCCACACACACACACACACACACAGCACCAGCCACACACACACACAGCACCAGCCACACACACACACAGCACCAGCCACACACACACACAGCACCAGCCACACACACACACAGCACCAGCCACACACACACACAGCACCAGCCACACACACACACAGCACCAGCCACACACACACACAGCACCAGCCACACACACACAGCACCAGCCACACACACACAGCACCAGCCACACACACACAGCACCAGCCACACACACACAGCACCAGCCACACACACACAGCACCAGCCACACACACACAGCACCAGCCACACACACACAGCACCAGCCACACACACACAGCACCAGCCACACACACACAGCACCAGCCACACACACACAGCACCAGCCCCACACACACACACACACACACACACACACACACACACAGCACCAGCCACACACACAGCCAGCCACACACACACACACACAGCCAGCCACACACACACAGCCAGCCACACACACACAGCCAGCCACACACACACACACACACACACACACACACACACACACAGAGCCAGACACAGACACCTTCTCTATGGGCTGCTGGAACTGCGGATCATCTGCGCGAATTGAAATTCAATTTTGCCGGTGGACATAAGGCCTTAGCTTCTTCCACCTCGCCAAGGATGAAACAGCGAGTTTCTAGAGGAATTCTGATTCTTTCCTGTGACCTTATGGATCAATCTCTCCTTTCGTCTTTTCACCTAGAAAGAGGTGGTCTAACCGAGTTCTTTATTTTATCCTTTGGTTGAGGGATCACCTTTATGAGAGACTAGCTGATATACCCGGCTTCGCCCAAGTTAATTTGGTACTGGTGTTTATCTGGTGTTCACACGGAAATCTTATGAAGTCGTGGTTACTTTAGATACTGGAAAAACATATGTTCACCATTTTGCATAGTTCTCTGCGTTACCCAGAAAACACCACGGGGAGGTAACCATGCGACACTTCCTTTATATAAAATGACATCAGGAAGTGAGAGAATTAGATTACGTACATAAAATTTGGACACTAATTCTTTTGCGCTTAGAATTGAATAATCGAGTTGGGACCCATTAGCTTTTCATATTTATGACACAATCAATGCTTGTGCCAAATTTCATGTTTCTATGACATTGGGAAGTGAGAGATTTAGATTATGTACGTAAAATTTGGACGCTAATTCTTTTGCGCATAGAATTGAATAACCGAGTTGGGACCCATTATCTTTTTCTATTTATGACATATTCAATGCTCGTGCCAAATTTGAAGTTTTTATGACATTGGGAACTGAGAGATTTAGATTACGTACGTTAAATTTCGGCGCCAATTCTTTTGCGCTAGAATTGAATAATCGAGTTGGGACCCAATTACTTTTCCTATTTTGGAGATAACCTATGCTTGCGCCAAATTTCATGTTTCTACGACATCGGGAAGTTGGAGAACTTTTGGCGAGTCAGTCAGTGAGTCAGTCAGTGAGTCAGTCAGTGAGTCAGTCAGTGAGTCAGTCAGTGAGTCAGTCAGTGAGTCAGTCAGTGAGTCAGTCAGTGAGTCAGTCAGTCAGTGAGTGAGTCAGTGAGTCAGTCAGTGAGTCAGTCAGTGAGTCAGTGAGTCAGTCAGTGAGTCAGTCAGTGAGTCAGTCAGTGAGTCAGTGAGTGAGTCAGTGAGTGAGTCAGTGAGTGAGTCAGTGAGTGAGTCAGTGAGTGAGTCAGTGAGTCAGTGAGTCAGTCAGTGAGTCAGTCAGTGAGTCAGTCAGTGAGTCAGTCAGTGAGTCAGTCAGTGAGTCAGTCAGTGAGTCAGTCAGTGAGTCAGTCAGTGAGTCAGTCAGTGAGTCAGTCAGTCAGTGAGTCAGTCAGTCAGTGAGTCAGTGAGTCAGTGAGTCAGTGAGTCAGTCAGTGAGTCAGTGAGTCAGTGAGTGAGTCAGTGAGTCAGTGAGTGAGTCAGTGAGTCAGTCAGTGAGTCAGTCAGTCAGTCAGTCAGTCAGTGAGTCAGTCAGTCAGTCAGTCAGTCAGTGAGTCAGTGAGTCAGTCAGTGAGTCAGTCAGTCAGTGAGTCAGTCAGTCAGTGAGTCAGTGAGTCAGTGAGTCAGTGAGTCAGTCAGTGAGTCAGTGAGTCAGTGAGTGAGTCAGTGAGTCAGTGAGTGAGTCAGTGAGTCAGTCAGTGAGTCAGTCAGTCAGTGAGTCAGTGAGTCAGTGAGTCAGTGAGTCAGTCAGTGAGTCAGTGAGTCAGTGAGTGAGTCAGTGAGTCAGTGAGTGAGTCAGTGAGTCAGTCAGTGAGTCAGTCAGTCAGTCAGTCAGTCAGTGAGTCAGTCAGTCAGTCAGTCAGTCAGTCAGTCAGTGAGTCAGTCAGTGAGTCAGTCAGTCAGTGAGTCAGTCAGTCAGTGAGTCAGTGAGTCAGTGAGTCAGTGAGTCAGTCAGTGAGTCAGTGAGTCAGTGAGTGAGTCAGTGAGTCAGTGAGTGAGTCAGTGAGTCAGTCAGTGAGTCAGTCAGTCAGTCAGTCAGTCAGTGAGTCAGTCAGTCAGTCAGTCAGTCAGTGAGTCAGTGAGTCAGTCAGTCAGTCAGTGAGTCAGTGAGTCAGTCAGTGAGTCAGTCAGTGAGTCAGTGAGTCAGTCAGTGAGTCAGTCAGTGAGTCAGTGAGTCAGTCAGTGAGTCAGTCAGTGAGTCAGTCAGTGAGTCAGTCAGTGAGTCAGTCAGTGAGTCAGTCAGTGAGTCAGTCAGTGAGTCAGTCAGTGAGTCAGTCAGTGAGTCAGTCAGTGAGTCAGTGAGTCAGTGAGTCAGTGAGTGAGTCAGTGAGTCAGTCAGTGAGTCAGTGAGTCAGTGAGTGAGTCAGTGAGTCAGTGAGTCAGTGAGTGAGTCAGTGAGTCAGTCAGTGAGTCAGTGAGTCAGTCAGTCAGTCAGTGAGTCAGTGAGTGAGTCAGTGAGTCAGTGAGTCAGTCAGTGAGTCAGTGAGTCAGTCAGTGAGTCAGTGAGTGAGTCAGTGAGTGAGTCAGTGAGTCAGTGAGTCAGTGAGTCAGTGAGTCAGTGAGTAAAATTTGGACGCTAATTCTTTTGCGCATAGAATTGAATAATCGAGTTGGGACCCATTATCTTTTTCTATTTATGACATATTCAATGCTCGTGCCAAATTTGAAGTTTTTATGACATTGGGAACTGAGAGATTTAGATTACGTACGTTAAATTTCGACGCCAATTCTTTTGCACTAGAATTGAATAATCGAGTTGGGACCCAATTACTTTTCCTATTTTGGAGATAACCTATGCTTGCGCCAAATTTCATGTTTCTACGACATCGGGAAGTTGGAGAACTTTTGGCGAGTCAGTCAGTCAGTGAGTCAGTCAGTGAGTGAGTCAGTGAGTCAGTCAGTGAGTCAGTCAGTGAGTGAGTCAGTGAGTCAGTCAGTGAGTGAGTCAGTGAGTCAGTCAGTGAGTCAGTCAGTGAGTCAGTCAGTGAGTGAGTCAGTGAGTCAGTCAGTGAGTGAGTCAGTGAGTCAGTCAGTGAGTCAGTCAGTGAGTCAGTCAGTGAGTAAGTCAGTGAGTCAGTCAGTGAGTCAGTCAGTGAGTCAGTCAGTAAGTCAGTCAGTGAGTCAGTCAGTGAGTCAGTCAGTGAGTCAGTCAGTGAGTCAGTCAGTGAGTCAGTCAGTGAGTCAGTCAGTGAGTCAGTCAGTGAGTGAGTCAGTGAGTGAGTCAGTGAGTGAGTCAGTGAGTCAGTCAGTGAGTCAGTGAGTGAGTCAGTGAGTGAGTCAGTGAGTGAGTCAGTGAGTGAGTCAGTGAGTGAGTCAGTGAGTGAGTCAGTGAGTGAGTCAGTGAGTGAGTCAGTCAGTGAGTCAGTGAGTCAGTCAGTGAGTCAGTGAGTCAGTGAGTCAGTGAGTCAGTGAGTCAGTCAGTGAGTCAGTGAGTCAGTCAGTGAGTCAGGGAGTCAGTCAGTGAGTCAGGGAGTCAGTCAGTGAGTCAGGGAGTCAGTCAGTGAGTCAGGGAGTCAGTCAGTGAGTCAGGGAGTCAGTCAGTGAGTCAGTCAGTCAGTCAGGGAGTCAGTCAGGGAGTCAGTCAGGGAGTCAGTCAGGGAGTCAGTCAGGGAGTCAGTCAGGGAGTCAGTCAGGGAGTCAGTCAGGGAGTCAGTCAGGGAGTCAGTCAGGGAGTCAGTCAGTCAGTCAGGGAGTCAGTCAGTCAGTCAGGGAGTCAGTGAGTCAGTCAGTCAGTGAGTCAGTCAGTCAGTGAGTCAGTCAGTCAGTGAGTCAGTCAGTGAGTCAGTCAGTGAGTCAGTCAGTGAGTCAGTCAGTGAGTCAGTCAGTGAGTCAGTCAGTGAGTCAGTCAGTGAGTCAGTCAGTGAGTCAGTCAGTGAGTCAGTCAGTGAGTCAGTCAGTGAGTCAGTCAGTGAGTCAGTCAGTGAGTCAGTCAGTGAGTCAGTCAGTGAGTCAGTCAGTGAGTCAGTCAGTGAGTCAGTGAGTCAGTGAGTCAGTCAGTGAGTCAGTCAGTGAGTCAGTCAGTGAGTCAGTCAGTGAATCAGTCAGTGAATCAGTCAGTGAATCAGTCAGGGAGTCAGTCAGGGAGTCAGTCAGGGAGTCAGTCAGTGAGTCAGTCAGTGAGTCAGTGAGTGAGTCAGTCAGTGAGTCAGTCAGTGAGTCAGTGAGTCAGTCAGTCAGTCAGTGAGTCAGTCAGTCAGTGAGTCAGTGAGTCAGTGACTCAGTGACTCAGTGAGTCAGTGAGTCAGTGAGTCAGTGAGTCAGTGAGTCAGTCAGTGAGTCAGTCAGTGAGTCAGTCAGTGAGTCAGTCAGTGAGTCAGTCAGTGAGTCAGTCAGTGAGTCAGTCAGTGAGTCAGTCAGTGAGTGAGTCAGTGAGTGAGTCAGTCAGTGAGTCAGTCAGTGAGTCAGTCAGTGAGTCAGTCAGTGAGTCAGTCAGTGAGTCAGTCAGTGAGTCAGTCAGTGAGTCAGTCAGTGAGTCAGTCAGTGAGTCAGTCAGTGAGTCAGTCAGTGAGTCAGTCAGTGAGTCAGTCAGTGAGTCAGTCAGTGAGTCAGTCAGTGAGTCAGTCAGTGAGTGAGTCAGTGAGTGAGTCAGTGAGCGTTGTGTCTATATGTGCCCTTCTTTCACTGTTCGGCCAAACGATGGTTTTCAGTTCTGCTTGAAAACCATTATTCAGCATAACAGTTGATTAGCAGGACTGCACACTGTGTCTGCTGTCCATGGGATTCACAGAGGGTAGGCAGTTGAAGTCAGACTAGGTAGATTTAAAGCCCAATTCACAGACGTGACTTATATTAAAACTCAAATTTTTAATAAGATACGATTAAAAAACGAAGAAAGGGCACAACACTGACAAACATACAAAAACAAGGAACCAGGTGAGGTAGACCACGAAACAAATAGTGGTACCCGTAGCGACCTGGATTATGACACTCGATGAGTGTTTACGAACACTCCACTAGGACAGGAATCTAGAAGACCCCAACAGAGCAAGAGTGGAAGTTAAACGGGCTCATTTAATTGTGGTAGTACCAGAGCCCGGATAGAGTTTTTTAGAATCTCTAAGCTCCACTCCGTCTCTGTGAAGAAGCGTATTAGACAGGTATCTATTCGCATCGAACGTGTATCGTTCGGTGCAAATTAAGATTTATAGGTCCTATCTGGACAAAATATGGTGGGGTGTAATAGTGTAATCACCCAACCCCAATATTTATAGAGCATCTGTATGTAATAGAAAAATGCTTAGGGTCAGTTAGAACTCAATATATTGTACTGGTAGTGTTTCTTTTCTCCAGATATTTGAGTACAAGACTCTAGATAACCAAGAGGAAATGTATATACGATTGTACTTTATTCCTCTATATGCTAAAAGGAGCTGAGAATTGATGATGCAATGATGGTATCTGCTTTCAGCAGTTAATGCGTGGAAATAGTACTTTAGACTCTACGCGTTTCACCACATAGTCTTTGTGGATCATCAGGAGATATAGTACTCAAGCTATAGATAACGAATTTGTGTATATTCACAAGAAGATGAGATTGTATCACGTCACAGAGTATCATAAAGGATTAACAACTGAAATAGGTGATAAACTCTCAGTTTCACTAATAAGAAAAATAGGTCACTTAAGGTAAGTGAACTATTTAAAGAGTCTAAGGAGATGGATCCTGACTCAGAAGTGCCAATAGCTCCTGCTCCTAACTGAGGAAAAATGAGCTATTTCTAGGTCAGAGGGACTATGATGCGATAGTCATGCTATAGAGGTAGTCAAGCGGCCTGATATTAACAAAAGTGAAGCACTAGAAGGGGAGACAGCAATATGTGTCTGTTAGCCCCAATCTTAGTTGGATGTCAAAAAAGACAAAAGGAGAGAAACTAGTGCTTCAAAATAAGCCTAGAGGCTGCCGCAAGGTCTAAGTCTCAAATCCCGATGGTGGATTTTGAGATAAGCAAGAGGGGAACTAGTGCTTCTTATTAGAAAAAATAAGCCTAGAGGCTGCCGCAAGGTCTAAGTCTCAAATCCCGATGGTGGATTTTGAGATAAGCAAGTTGGTTAGGAGCCCCTCAAGTAGTAGCTAATGCCCTCATGTAAAAGAAAAAAAAAAAAAAAAAGCATAGCAGAGAGAGTAACCCGTCGCCTTGATGGTAGGCTAGGGAATAAGGATGGTCATTAACTGAGCTCCTTATATATAAGTGGCTCCTCCCACAATGGGTTTGGTTAAGACAGATCCCTCCAATAGGATCAGGAAAGAACATCAACAATAGCCATGTGCAAAAAAAAACAAAAAACCCCACAATTAAATGAGCCCGTTTAACTTCCACTCTTGCTCTGTTGGGGTCTTCTAGATTCCTGTCCTAGTGGAGTGTTCGTAAACACTCATCGAGTGTCATAATCCAGGTCGCTACGGGTACCACTATTTGTTTCGTGGTCTACCTCACCTGGTTCCTTGTTTTTGTATGTTTGTCAGTGTTGTGCCCTTTCTTCGTTTTTTAATCGTATCTTATTAAAAATTTGAGTTTTAATATAAGTCACGTCTGTGAATTGGGCTTTAAATCTACCTAGTCTGACTTCAACTGCCTACCCTCTGTGAATCCTTTACTTGACTATTCATGGCAGGTTTCCTTTCCCGAAATATTTGCACATCCGATTGGGTATCCGAAGCCAATTCTGTCTTCTCCGAAGAAGGCTACACCCCCAGTACTGATAATATCTCCATTAGACCTACTTTCAAAGAGCTAACAAAAGTGTATAAAGAATACGTCCGATGTTGGTGGGAGATACAGGGTCTAAGTATCAGGAACATAAAATTGTACCAAGAGGTTTGAGAGTCTCAGTGCTGCCTCCTGTTCGTTGCCGTTACCCCGAATTCCTCAAAAAATGGGAGATCGAAGCAACTAATTCATCACTCAGACTCATCAACCTCTTACTTGAAGAGGAAAAAATTACCCTCGTTAAAAATCAGAAACAACTAGAGGATCTGATAGAAAAATCAAAAATCTTTCTGACAGACCCTGAGTATTCTACCCTAGAAAAAACTTTACAAGATAACACCTCAAAGTATACCCAACACATCAAGGATAGAAAGCATTCTTTGTTCATGAGAGATCTGGCAGACTTCAGAGAAAATCGGGCTTATTTTGGTATAAATAAATACTCGGGGACTGAGCCAAGTTCCTCAGAAACGGAACAGTCTGATACTGAGGTTGCTCGATCTCGTACATTAAATTACTCACGTCCCAATCGAGTACGTAACAAAGGTCGAGGCAGGGGACGACCACACCAACAACCACCTCAAGACTTCCCTATCTCACAGTATTTTTTACGGGGGCGCAGAGATCAGCCACCGAGCTACTGACACTATCTGAGGAGCCTGAGATAAATCAGGCAATTTCTAGTAACTCGCCAGCTGACGAAGAAATGAAAATTGTCAATCTATCCTCACACGTATTAACTAGTCAAGAAACTACAGTGCTGAAGAGGGGGCTGTCCTTTGTCCCGACGACTCGTTATCAACCGTTCGTCTGGGCAAAGGACATCTCCCTCTTCGTTAGAAAACTGCGCTGGAGAAAATTTTTCTCCATTCAGGATGAGAAACTAGCCAAGGATCTTGGCATTGATAAATCTGATATTCCAGCAGTCAGAATCCTCCAGAGTCTTGAAGATGAGATGACTATACCCCTAGCGAGTACCGATTGTAAACTCCGTAATAAAACCAACCCACCAGCCATTAATTGTCCAGAACTGGACTTATTTGAAAAATTGGTGTTAAGAGACCTGAAAAAAATCAGGCCAGAACACAGTAAAGCTCTAAATATGACAAGACTCGAAAAGTCAGCCCTAAGGGATCTTGAAAGTAACGAAAGTTTGGTGATTAAACAATCCGACAAAGGGGGTAATGTAGTCGTATTAGACAGGAGCAAGTATATCCAAATGTGTATGGATCTCCTGAGTGATGGATCTACATATGCCACACTTAAAGAAGATCCAACTAATGCCTTCCAAACAGCCCTTAATAAAATTCTACTTGGGGGTAAAGAATTGAAGTGCATCAGTGATACAGAATTCAAATTTATGACCCCAGTAACTCCGAGAATAGCAGTTTTCTACGCTTTACCTAAAATTCACAAGGGCACTAGCCCACTGAAAGGACGTCCGATCGTATCCGGCATTGACAATATCACCCAGAATTCCAGTGTTTATCTGGACCGTATGCTGAGACCATTTGTCTCAGCACTTCCATCATTCGCACAGGATACGATGGACGTCCTTCGTCAAATTGAAGGAATCACAGTCAGTTCGGATACATGGGTGGCAAGTCTCGATGTCGAGGCACTTTATAGCTCAATCCCCCATCAAGTGGGATTACGAGCTGTTACTCACTTCCTATCTCAGAGAGGGATGATGTATCAGGCTCAAAACGAATTTATTCTACAACTATTAGAATTCGTGTTGACACATAACTATTTCCTGTTTAACAGGAAGTTCTTCCACCAGCTCAGGGGCACCGCGATGGGGACGCCATGTGCCCCCACGTATGCCAACTTGCTCCTGGGCTGGTGGGAGGAGAAATGTGTCTTCTCCACCGAGAACTGTGCCTGGTCCACGTATATCTTGTCTTGGATAAGATATATCGATGACATACTCATCCTTTGGACAGGTTCTGAATCACAGTTTTTTGAGTTCGTGACTTGGCTCAATAGCAACGAGCTTAATCTGAGATTTACGGCCGATATCAGTAAAACATCCATGACTTTTCTTGACATAACTATTGTAATCCAACCAGATGGCAAAATCTCGACCAACCTTTATCGTAAAAGTACAGCTACCAATAGCTTACTTTCCTGGAACAGTTTCCACCCACAACCCCTTAAAAAAGGTATTCCTAAGGGGCAATTCTTGAGAATCAGACGGAATTATTCCGAAGAAAGTACCTTTTAACATTGAATGTAAAAAATTGAGGGATAGATTCCTACAAAGAGGCTATCCCATTCACATTTTGGATCAAGCAGAACATTTTGCACGCAGTTGCAACAGGAATGAGCTGCTTATCCCAAAAACAAGGAACAAGACATCAGAAATGCGTATTGTGGGAACTTACGATACCGGACGGGAAAAAATACTTGAGATTTTGCATACATATTGGGATGTCCTTCAAAATGACAAAGACATTAGTACCTGTATTCCAGCATATCCGAAAGTGACGTACCGTCGGGGCCGTAATATCAAAGACCATGTAGTTAAAAGCTTCCTAAAACCATCTACACCTCAAAGTGATTGGCTTTCACGCTCCATCCCCAATGGGACCTTCTCATGCGCTAAATGCTTAGCTTGTGGATTTATCAAAAAAGGAGACACCTTCAGATCAAGTACAACGGGGACAGAATACACTATACGAGATTTTGTTAACTGTCTCTCTACAAATGTTGTCTACATTATCACCTGTGTCTGTCAGAAACAATATATTGGGAAAACGAGGCAGCAATTTCGCCGTAGGATCCTGGCACACGTAGGCAACATTGGCAGAAATGAAGCAACTTCAGTCTCCACCCATGTGTTGGAGCAACATGGGGGGGATGCTAGCTGTTTAAAGTTCCAGGGGATGGAAATTGTTAAGTCCGATGGGAGAAGAGGTAACATAGATTCACTGCTTCTGCAAAAAGAAGCAGCTTGGATCTATAGATGCGATACAGTTCAACCTGCTGGTCTTAATGAACAACTTCTGTTTAACTGCTTTCTCTAATGTTGACTGCTGTTGGCATAATCTGTAATCCTGATCCACGTAGTCCGTTCGTGTGCAAAATATTTCTTTATTTCAGCATCATTATATTTATATGCTCTAATTGAGCCTCTATCTCTTATCAGGTATCAAATCATATCTTTATTCATGAATCGATGCATACTATCAGTCTATAAGAAAAGGGGTAAGACACTAGAATATACTCATAATTAACGACCAGTGATCTCAGTGCATTCAGCATCTCACGTTTAAATAAAACTGAGCTTCTGTATATTCTATATTTTTTATATAAGTGTGTACTTGTTGCATCAGTATACACTTTTTTATCAACTCCTCCTCCTTTGGTGACAATAAAGATACACTAGCAATAATACTTACCTACAAGATTGCTAGTCATATACCTCATGTGCAATCAAAAGCTAAATACCTTAATTAAACAGTTATGTACATTGAATAGTGCAGTTACCATTACGCTGCACTACTATTGATACGCCAGTTACGTATCAATCTCCGATAGCAGCGCAGCAATAACGAGACGCCCCCTACGCTTAGGCGTCATGGCGCTCTGACATGATGTCGGCGGTGAGACGCAGCGCACACACGCCCCGTATGGGCGAGACTCTATCGGTAGGTGCGCTCCTGACGTGGTGACATCACACACGCCGCACCGGCAGAGAGTTGCGTCCTACGTCACGCCGCCTACGGACTGAGATTCAGTCCGCAGGCACTCCCCCTTGCGTGGTGACGTCATACGCTCTGCCCAGCCTCTTCGGCGACGTCAGGCGCCTCCGTCACGCCCACCAGCCCCGTCCGCTTGTTTACAGGCTACGATCTAATATTTACATCAAGCGGTCAGGATAGATCTGCACTGCGATCAGTCCTTATGGTGAGCGATTACGCATGTATTAACTGTTGGATAGAGATGTGCTATAACTTCCCCAAGATCGGCTATTTTTTTTTTTTTGCACATGGCTATTGTTGATGTTCTTTCCTGATCCTATTGGAGGGATCTGTCTTAACCAAACCCATTGTGGGAGGAGCCACTTATATATAAGGAGCTCAGTTAATGACCATCCTCATTCCCTAGCCTACCATCAAGGCGACGGGTTACTCTCTCTGCTATGCTCCTGCTGGGGCTTTTTTTTTTTTTTTTTTCTTTTACATGAGGGCATTAGCTACTACTTGAGGGGCTCCTAACCAACTTGCTTATCTCAAAATCCACCATCGGGATTTGAGACTTAGACCTTGCGGCAGCCTCTAGGCTTATTTTTTCTAATAAGAAGCACTAGTTCCCCTCTTGCTTATCTCAAAATCCATCATTGGGATTTGAGACTTAGACCTTGCGGCAGCCTCTAGGCTTTTTTCTAATAAGAAGCACTAGTTCCCCTCTTGCTTATCTCAAAATCCATCATTGGGATTTGAGACTTAGACATTGCGGCAGCCTCTAGGCTTATTTTGAAGCACTAGTTTCTCTCCTTTTGTCTTTTTTGACATCCAACTAAGATTGGGGCTAACAGACACATATTGCTGTCTCCCCTTCTAGTGCTTCACTTTTGTTAATATCAGGCCGCTTGACTACCTCTATAGCATGACTATCGCGTCATAGTCCCTCTGAACCTAGAAATAGCTCATTTTTCCTCAGTTAGGAGCAGGAGCTATTGGCACTTCTGAGTCAGGATCCATCTCCTTAGACTCTTTAAATAGTTCACTTACCTTAAGTGACCTATTTTTCTTATTAGTGAAACTGAGAGTTTATCACCTATTTCAGTTGTTAATCCTTTATGATACTCTGTGACGTGATACAATCTCATCTTCTTGTGAATATACACAAATTCGTTATCTATAGCTTGAGTACTATATCTCCTGATGATCCACAAAGACTATGTGGTGAAACGCGTAGAGTCTAAAGTACTATTTCCACGCATTAACTGCTGAAAGCAGATACCATCATTGCATCATCAATTCTCAGCTCCTTTTAGCATATAGAGGAATAAAGTACAATCGTATATACATTTCCTCTTGGTTATCTAGAGTCTTGTACTCAAATATCTGGAGAAAAGAAACACTACCAGTACAATATATTGAGTTCTAACTGACCCTAAGCATTTTTCTATTACATACAGATGCTCTATAAATATTGGGGTTGGGTGATTACACTATTACACCCCACCATATTTTGTCCAGATAGGACCTATAAATCTTAATTTGCACCGAACGATACACGTTCGATGCGAATAGATACCTGTCTAATACGCTTCTTCACAGAGACGGAGTGGAGCTTAGAGATTCTAAAAAACTCTATCCGGGCTCTGGTACTACCACAATTAAATGAGCCCGTTTAACTTCCACTCTTGCTCTGTTGGGGTCTTCTAGATTCCTGTCCTAGTGGAGTGTTCGTAAACACTCATCGAGTGTCATAATCCAGGTCGCTACGGGTACCACTATTTGTTTCGTGGTCTACCTCACCTGGTTCCTTGTTTTTGTATGTTTGTCAGTGTTGTGCCCTTTCTTCGTTTTTTAATCGTATCTTATTAAAAATTTGAGTTTTAATATAAGTCACGTCTGTGAATTGTGTCTGCTGTCCATGGTGCAAAATTCTCCACAGGGAGCTAGAGATTACATTGTTTTCTCTTAGCAGCCCATAGCTGAACAATGGAGCTAATTACAGAGATCAGACCTGCTGAGTTCTGCAACAACTCCCAGAAGCTCAATTGCATGCAAATGAAGCTGATAAAGTACTAATAGCAATTAGTGCCTATTAGTACTTTATGTAAAACAATCACTGATCTTTCAATCTTTTAAAAGATAATTATCCTAGTGTGTAAATGGGCCTTTAGAATGTGATTCCTAAAGGACTAAGTGTATCTCTATATTCCCCCTTTCCTGGTGACATGGATTTTTTAACAAATAGACACAAACTAATAATTCCTGCTCATTACCACTAATTATCCTATGCTGCAGCACTGGAGAAGGCGAATGTCCTCTATACATCCGTTCTAGCCTTTGAGAATCATCTTGAAGTCCTGCATTTGGTAATAGGAAATTGTGAGCCTAGAGATAATCCCAAGGAAATGGAGCGCACTCCAGCTCATGCAACTAATGATTATCCGAAGGGTATTAAATGACAATAGAAGAACCCAGATTCACTGTGGGCTCCAGAGACGGTCCCCGCAGACCCTCTGCTCCACTTACTGATACCAGCTGTGTCCTTGTGTCTCATATACTCAGGACCCCTGTGGATACAAAATAAACTGCTACTTGTTCCATTTCCCATAAATCAAGCCCTATGGATGCCTTTGGACCCAAAAAACTGTGTAGAAAACCAATGCGATCTCGGTCCCGGACACAAATCCACCAATAATGGTTAGTCAATCCCATGCAAACTGTGTCGACGGTGCAGCCGGGACCTCCGAACTTCTGATCCAGATGACGAGGTACCAGTAATCGCAGCTTTCTCTACATATAGCTGATGCAGAAATACCCCTCCTCCCACTTCACTCAATAGTGAGATTCTATGTACTGACAACATTGATATGGAGGGCCGTCTAGAACAAGTCATCCCAACTATAGCTTCCTCTAGTGAGTGTAATTGTATGGGCGATGACCAACCCTCGTCAGGCTCCAGCACCACGTCAGCAAACTCTGTTTTAGACCTTCCCTCCCAATACAGTCCCCAATCTGCCAACATAAGACCTCTCCTCGGCTAACGAGCCTTACCAATCACACAATACTTCCCAACAGCCAACCGATCACCCACAAAGAGATAAAGAGGATGTAAGGGTGGGAGGAAAAGGCCTAAAGTTCAAATAACCCACATTAGCAAAGAAGAATAAAATCAGATAGCCAAAGCAAAACTATTTGACTTCTCCACTTATAATATAAATGAGCCTGAAACCTCAGCACTTTCCAAGGCTTTATCCCTTTGTAACCGTTTCCAGCCCAATTCCTTTATCTGTCAGCTCCCCCGGACACGTCACATTGCCATTGTATCTACAACTAATATTCCCTAGTGTTTTGACTGGAAACTTATTAAACTCCGACCCCTCAGAGCAATTAGTGAGGATGTCAAACCCAAATCTCGTTTTAATCCCCTACAACATTGAGGCTCTCGCATTGACATGCTTTAGTCAGTATACTATAGTCAGTAACGGTTTTCGTAGCCTAAAACCCCCCGACTACTATGAAAAAGAACCCAACAACTAAGGAAAGACATGGTGAGATTGTTATACGGCCAGTGGACGAGGGGGAACGTTGGCATCCAGTACTTGGGTATACTAATAGATCATAGACTGAACATGAGTCAACAATGTGATGCAGCAGCAAAAAAGGCAAACACAATTCTGGGCTGTATTAAGAGAAGCATAGAGTCTAGATCATGTGAGGTCATTATCCCCTCTACTCTTCCTTAGTCAGACCTCATCTGGAATACTGGGTCCAGTTCTGGGCACCCCACTTTATACAAGACATAGACAAACTGGAGCAAGTTCAGAGAAGAGTTACCAAGATGGTGAGCGGTCTGCAAATCATGTCCTATGAGGAACGGTTAAAGGATCTGGGAATGTTTAGCAGAAGAGAAGGCTGAGAGGAGACTTAATAGCGGTCTACAAATATCTACCATTCTGCAGAGGGATCAGCCCTATTCTCATCTGCACAAGGAAAGACTAGAAGCAATGGGATGAAACTGAAAGGGAGGAGACACAGATTAGATATTAGACAGTGAGGGGGATCAATGAGTGGAACAGGTTACCACAGGAGGTGGGGAGTTCTCCATCAATGGAAGTGTTCAGAGGGTGGGCAGACATCTATCTGAGATCCTGGAGGACCCTTCCAACTCTACCATTCTATGATTCCATTCTATGAATCCACCAACACAGCCACGACAGGAGGCCTGCATGCAAGGTCTTTTTATATGAAACAGCCTCACATCCCTGCTGGGGCTCCCTTCGTCACAGCCGCGGCAGGAGATCACGCTATTCTCCACTGTTTTCAATGGGGCTGGTGGCAGCAGTAGTTAAGACTGAAGGACCCCCTCTCCCCCCCAGAAAAGGAAGGATCACTGACCCAAATGGCAGGCACCACAAAATAAGTGAACCTCAAGACTGTATAAGACAAGCCAATCCGGCAGCATCTCCTACAGGGCTGAAAAGCTCCTCTCCCACCCAGAGGGGGGAAGAAGGCGCCAAGTAGTGCTGGGGGACCCTTTATGCTTCCTGTCCGTACCCGGTGGGTTCATCTCATGGTCAGGAGGCAACAAGGGAGGAGACGGGAAAAGGTCATAGAAAGATTGTATCACCTCTCCGGTCAGCAGGTAGATGATCTCCAAGGCGACGTCCAATATCCTTCTGGAGGTCTCCTTTATGTCCATCCTTGGGGGAGGGGTCATTCAGATGATGGGGGTTGTAGTACCGCAGCAGGCTCTATGAGAGGAGAAGATCATTAGTGACACCCAGAACCTCCCATCAACACATGGATTATAGACGGCTGCCGTAGATGAGGTTTACATTGTATGCAAGTGGGTTTTCCAGGCAGCGCCCGCTGAGATGGACTGGGGGCGCTGCTCCGACCCGTGTAGTGGCTGACGCAGCTTTCATTCAGGTCAATGGAACCCTAGCCTGCAATTACAAGCACAGCGTCCATTGATTTCAATGAAGGATGAGCTTCCACTCCGACCCCGATGTATCTCGGCGGACGCTGTGCGGACAACCCTTCCTTGCCTGGATCGGGGAGACCCTGTGTGAATAACCCCTTTGGTGGCGGGGTCAACATCCACCAGAGCATCCCGGTGGTGTGACAGGTAAAGCATACTCCGGCAGAGCCACCAGTGCCCTCAGGCTGCGATTACGGTTAGCGGATCAGCGGTAACTTTCTGCTGAAAACCGTACACACACACACATATATATATATGAGGGGCTGCTGAGAAGGCTTTGGCTTTGTGTTCTTGTTTCTATGGTAACGGATGTTACATCACATGGAAGCCTTATGTGTCTAATATATGTTTGTAGCTTATGGCCACAGTGATCTCGGCACGCGGGAACACAAAATGGCGGAGTCTAAGGCGATATTCACAGCCAATCAGAGCAGAGGAGTGATAAAGTCGGCGCAGGATATTCCTGGTGATCTGTCGCAGACATTGGGGATCAATGCCCTTCATATTCTACAGTTATGGACTGGGGGCCACTTCAGTCCCAATGATGAGGAACGTCCTGGACGACCGAGAGAGGTTGTTGTTCCGGAGATCGCCGGTGCTGCGCACAACCTCATACTGGAGAATCGGCCGGCTGCAGGAATAGCCGCCATCATGGGGGTTTGTGGGGAACGGGTTTGTGTCATCATCCATGAAGAAGCCATCTGCAAAGTGGGTCCCCAAATGTCTGACAACAGATCAGAAGAGCATGGAGTGACAACTCCCCGGTCCATTTGTCAGCGTTTACGGACTGATAAGAACTTCCTGGATGGACCGGTCACCATGGATGAGACCTGGATTTATGTGTATGACCCTGAAACCAAGGAGCAGTCAGAGAGTGGAGGCCCAGTGGTCCTCAGCCACTAAGGGGATGGCGCCTGTGTACAGATATATACAGCCACTACTAGGGGGAGCTCACTGCATACAGATATATACAGCCACCACTAGGGGGAGCTCACTACATACAGATATATACAGCCACCACTAGAGGGAGCTCACTGCATACAGATATATACAGCCACTACTAGGGGGAGCAGTCAGAGAGTGGAGGCCCAGTGGTTCTCAGCCACTAAGGTGATGGCGTCTGTGTACATATATATACAGCCACCACTAGGGGGAGCTCACTACATACAGATATATACAGCCACCACTAGGGGGAGCTCACTACATACAGATATATACAGCCACCACTAGGGGGAGCTCACTACATACAGATATATACAGCCACCACTAGGGGGAGCTCACTGCATACAGATATATACAGCCACCACTAGGGGGAGCAGTCAGAGAGTGGAGGCCCAGTGGTTCTCAGCCACTAAGGTGATGGCGTCTGTATTCAGATATATACAGCCACCACTAGGGGGAGCTCACTACATACAGATATATACAGCCACCACTAGGGGGAGCTCACTGCATACAGATATATACAGCCACCACTAGGGGGAGCGGTCAGAGAGTGGAGGCCCAGTGGTTCTCAGCCACTAAGGTGATGGCGTCTGTGTTCTGGGATAAGGAGGGCGTGCTGCTAGTGGACGACCTTCACAATGGTTCCACCATCAATGTAAGGGATTACATTGAACTTTTGGACCAATTGAAGGCAGCTCTGAAGGCCAAAAGGCGCAGCAAGCTGTCCAAAGGAATCTTGTTCCTGCAAGACAACGCCTCCGCTCACACTGCACAAGCGACCACGGCAAAACTGGTGGAGCTAGGCTTCCAGGTGGTTGACCACCCACCTTATTCACCAGATCTAGCCCCCTCCGACTATCATCTGTTTCCAGAAGAAACACCTCAAGGAGTCCACATGTCCCCCCATTTCTGATGCCACGGCTGCTACGGATGACTGGTGTGAGGCACAACCCAAATCCTTCTTTTTGCAAGGCTTACAGAACTTGTTATCCCGATGTAAGAAGTGTGCTGGCATCAGTGGAGAGGATGTGGGAGAAATGTGAAGTTTCATCTTCCCATCTCGTGTCTTTCTGGGTAAAGCCAAAGACTTATCAGCAGCCCCTCGTATTTATATTTATACATACATACACACCCTATATACCTTATATACAATACACTACATTATATACATCCCTGTATTATCTAACTATACACCTATAAAGTAGGAGCTTTATCAAGTATGTTATACAGTTCGACAAGGCAGGAGACAGGTAGGCCACAAACTCTGCCGAAATGCCTTACACTTCAAAGCGATCACTAATGTTGTCACCTCTGCTCTCATCCTTGCTCTCAGTTTCAGAACTTCTTTTCAATGTCCACCTCTGGGGTACTCTATTCACATCAGCCCCTCTCTCCTATCCTCAGCCTGCATGCACTCTTTACTTTCTTACTTAGCCTCAAAACACCTAACGCCACTAACAAACATAACAGCCGCCCTCATTAATCTCCTAACCATCTGCTCACTCTCGCTATCTTGCTGCTACTAGCAGCTGAGAATATCTCCCTCAATCCTGGCCCACCCTCCACTGCTCCTAACTATTACCACCTACCTAACTCGCTAAGCCAACCTCAAGCCCAACTGCTAGCCCATGCGAACCCTCCCCTGACTCCTATAAATCTGCGTTCTGGAACTGCCAGTCAGCATGTAATAAACTCCCCCCATCCACAACTTTTTTACTGCTTAATCCCTAAATCTGCTCGCTCTCACAGAACCGTGGATCCAGCAGTCTGACACGGCCTCCCCTGCTGCACTGTCTTACAATGGCCTGCAGTTCTCCCATACCCCGAGGCCACATGACAGGCGAGGGGGAGGAGTAGGTGCCGCCGCCGCCGCCCCCCACGGTATCCTCAGTCACCTTCCCGTTGTTTGAGGTACATATGCTACGGCTTTTCCGCCCGCTGTCCATGCGAGTAGCAGTAATCTACCGCCCCTCAGCTGCTCCTCGCCTCTTTCTGGACCACTTTGCTGCCTGGCTATCCCTGTATCCCTCATCCACAGCACCGCGCCGCCCTACATTGTATCCCTCATCCACAGCACCACGCCGCCCTACATTCTATCCCTCATACACAGCACCACGCCGCCCTACATTGTATCCCTCATCCACAGCACAGCACCGACCTACATTGTATCCCTCATCCACAGCACCGCACCGCCCTACATTGTATCCGTCATCCACAGCACCGCGCCGCCCTACATTGTATCCGTCATCCACAGCACCGCGCCGCCCTACATTGTATCCCTCATCCACAGCGCCGCCCTACATTGTATCCCTCAGCCACAGCTCCGCCCTACACTGTATCCCTCAGCCACAGCGCCCCCCTGTATTGTATCCCTCAGCCACAGCACCGCGCCACCCTACATTGTATCCCTCAGCCACAGCGCCCCCCTGTATTGTATCCCTCATCCACAGCACCGCGCCGCCCTACATTGTATCCCTCAGCCACAGCACCGCGTCACCCTACATTGTATCCCTCATCCACAGCGCAGCGCCGTCCTACATTGTATCCCTCATCCACCGCGCCGCACTACATTGTATCCCTCATGCACTGCACCGCGCCGCCCTACATTGTATCCCTCATCTGCCGCGCCGCACTACATTGTATCCCTCATCCACACCGCCGCGCCGCCCTCCTTTGTATCCCTCATCCACAGCGCCGCCCTACATAGTATCCCTCATCCACAGCGCCGCCTTACATTGTATCCCTCATCCAGAGCACCGCGCTGCCCTACATTGAATCCCTCATCCACCGCGCCGCCCTACATTGTATCCCTCAACCACAGCACCACCCTACATTGCATCCCTCAACCACAGCGCCGCGCCGCCCTCCTTTGTATCCCTCATCCACAGCGCCGCCCTACATTGCATCCCTCATCCACAGCACTGCGCCGCCCTCCTTTGTATCCCTCATCCACCGCGCCGCCCTACATTGTATCCCTCATCCACCGCGCCGCCCTACATTGTATCCCTCATCCACAGCACCGCGCTGCCCTACATTGTATCCCTCATCCACCGCGCCGCCCTACATTGTATCCCTCAACCACAGCGCCGCGCCGCCCTACATTGTATCCCTCAACCACAGCGCCGCGCCGCCCTCCTTTGTATCCCTCATCCACAGCGCCGCCCTACATTGCATCCCTCATCCACAGCACCTCGCCGCCCTCCTTTGTATCCCTCATCCATAGCACCGCCCTACATTGTACCCCTCAGCCACAGCACCGCGTCACCCTACATTGTATCCCTCATGCACAGCACCGCGCCGCCCTACATTGTATCCCTCATCCACAGCGCCGCGCCACCCTCCTTTGTATCCCTCATCCGCTGCGCCGCACTACATTGTATCCCTCAACCACAGCGCCGCGCCGCCCTCCTTTGTATCCCTCATCCACAGCGCCGCCCTACATTGCATCCCTCATCCACAGCACCTCGCCGCCCTCCTTTGTATCCCTCATCCACAGCACCGCCCTACATTGTACCCCTCAGCCACAGCACCGCGTCACCCTACATTGTATCCCTCATGCACAGCACCGCGCCGCCCTACATTGTATCCCTCATCCACAGCACCGCGCCGCCCTACATTGTATCCCTCATGCACAGCACCGCGCCGCCCTACATTGTATTCCTCATCCACAGCACCGCGCCGCCCTACATTGTATCCCTCATCCGCCGTGCCACCCTACATTGTATCCCTCATCCACAGCACCGCCCTACATTGTATCCCTCAACCACAGCGCCGCGCCGCCCTCCATTGTATCCCTCATCCACAGCGCTGCCCCGCCCTCATTTGTATCCCTCATCCAGAGCGCCGCCCTCCTTTGTATCCCTCATCCACAGCACCACGCCGCCTTACATTGTATCCCTCATCCACAGCACCGCGCTGCCCTACATTGTATCCCTCATCCACCGCGCCGCCCTACATTGTATCCCTCATCCACAGCACCGCGCCGTGTATACACCCACCCTCCACTGCTCCTAACTATTACCACCTACCTAACTCGCTAAGCCAACCTCAAGCCCAACTGCTAGCCCATGCGAACCCTCCCCTGACTCCATTAAATGTGCATTCTGAGAACAGTCAGCATGTAATAAACTCCCCCCATCCACAACTTTTTTACTGCTTAATCTTTAAGTCTGCTCGGTCTCACAGAACCGTGGATCCAGCAGTCTGACATGGCCTCCCCTGCTGCATTGTCTTATGAAAGGCGTGGCGGAGGAACAGGTGCCGCCCCCCCCCCGGAATCCTCAGTCACCTTCCCGTTGTTTGAGGTACATACGCTACGGCTTTTCTGTCCACTGTCCATGCGAGTAGCAGTAATCTACAGCCCCTCAGGTGCTCCTCGCCTGTTCTTGGACCACTTTGCTTCCTGGCTCCTCCTGTATCCCTCATCCACAGCGCCGCCCTACATTGTATCCCTCATCCACAGCACCGCCCTGCATTGTATCCCTCATCCACAGCACCGCCCTACATTGTATCCCTTATCCACAGCGCCGCCCTACATTGTATCCCTCAGCCACAGCTCCACCCTACACTGTATCCCTCAGCCACAGCGCCCCCCTGTATTGTATCCCTCAGCCACAGCGCCCCCCTGTATTGTATCCCTCAGCCACAGCGCCCCCCTGTATTGTATCCCTCAGCCACAGCACCGCGCCGCCCTACATTGTATCCCTCATCCACAGCACCGCCCTACATTGTATGCCTCATCCACAACACTGCGCCGCCCTACATTGTATCCCTCATCCACCGCGCCGCACTACATTGTATTCCTCATCCACAGCACCACCCTACACTTCATCCCTCATCCACAGCGCCACCCTACATTGTATCCCTCATCCACAGCGCCGCCCTACATTGTATCCCTCATCCACAGCACCGCGCCGCCCTACATTGTATCCCTCATCCACAGCACCGCGCCGCCTTACCTTGTATCCCTCATTCACCGCGCCGCCATAAATTGTATCCCTCATCCACAGCAACGCGCTGCCCTACATTGTATCCCTCATCCACCGCGCCGCACTACATTGTATCCCTCATCCACAGCACCGCCCTACATTGTATCCCTCATCCACAGCACTGCACCGCCCTACATTGTATCCCTCATCCACAGCACCGCGCCGCCTTACCTTGTATCCCTCATCCACCGTGCAGCACTACATTGTATCCCTCAACCACAGCGCCGCCCTACATTGTATCCCTCATCCACAGCACCGCGTCACCCTACATTGTATCCCTCATCCACAGCACCGCGCCGCTCTACATTGTATCCCTCATCCGCCGCGCCGCACTACATTGTATCCCTCAACCACAGCGCCGCGCCGCCCTACATTGTATCCCTCATCCACCGCGCCGCACTACATTGTATCCCTCAACCACAGCGCCGCGCCGCCCTACATTGTATCCCTCATCCACAGCGACGCGCCGCCCTCCTTTGTGTCCCTCATCCAGAGCGCCGCCCTCCTTTGTATCCCTCATCCACAGCGCCGCCCTACATTGTATCCCTCATCCACAGCACCGCGCCGCCTTACATTGTATCCCTCATCCACCGCGCCGCCATACATTGTATCCCTCATCCACAGCACCGCCATACATTGTATCCCTCATCCACAGCACCGCACTGCCCTACATTGTATCCCTCATCCACCGCGCCGCACTACATTGTATCCCTGAACCACAGCTCCGCGCCGCCCTCCTTTGTATCCCTCATCTACAGCGCCGCCCAACATTGTATCCCTCATCCACCGTGCCGCACTACATTGTATCCCTCAACCACAGCACCGCGCCGCCCTCCTTTGTATCCCTCATCCACAGCGCCGCCCTACATTGTATCCCTCATCCACAGCACCGCCCTACATTGTATCCCTCATCCACAGCACTGCGCCACCCTACATTGTTTCCCTCATCCACAGCACCGCGCCGCCTTACCTTGTATCCCTCAACCACCGCGCTGCACTACATTGTATCCCTCAACCACAGCGCCGCCCTACATTGTATCCCTCATCCACAGCACCGCGCTTCCATATATTACATCCCTCAGCCACAGCACCGCGTCACCCTACATTGTATCCCTCATGCACAGCACCGCGCCGCCCTACATTGTATCCCTCATCCACAGCACCGCGCCGCCCTACATTGTATCCCTCATCCGCCGTGCCGCCCTACATTGTATCCCTCATCCACAGCACCGCCCTACATTGTATCCCTCAACCACAGCGCCGCGCCGCCCTCCATTGTATCCCTCATCCACAGCGCCGCGCCGCCCTCATTTGTATCCCTCATCCAGAGCGCCGCCCTCCTTTGTATCCCTCATCCACAGCACCGCGCCGCCTTACATTGTATCCCTCATCCACCGCGCCGCCATACATTGTATCCCTCATCCACAGCACCGCCCTACATTGTATCCCTCATCCACAGCACCGCGCCGTGTATACACCCACCCTCCACTGCTCCTAACTATTACCACCTACCTAACTCGCTAAGCCAACCTCAAGCCCAACTGCTAGCCCATGCGAACCCTCCCCTGACTCCATTAAATGTGCGTTCTGAGAACAGTCAGCATGTAATAAACTCCCCCCATCCACAACTTTTTTACTGCTTAATCTTTAAGTCTGCTCGGTCTCACAGAACCGTGGATCCAGCAGTCTGACATGGCCTCCCCTGCTGCATTGTTTTATGAAAGGCGTGGCGGAGGAACAGGTGCCGCCCCCCCCCCCGGAATCCTCAGTCACCTTCCCGTTGTTTGAGGTACATACGCTACGGCTTTTCTGTCCACTGTCCATGCGAGTAGCAGTAATCCACCGCCCCTCAGGTGCTCCTCGCCTGTTCTTGGACCACTTTGCTTCCTGGCTCCTCCTGTATCCCTCATCCACAGCGCCGCCCTACATTGTATCCCTCATCCACAGCACCGCCCTACATTGTATCCCTCATCCACAGCACCCCCTACATTGTATCCCTCATCCACAGCACCGCCCTACATTGTATCCCTCATCCACAGCACCGCCCTACATTGTATCCCTCATCCACAGCGCCGCCCTACATTGCATCCCTCATCCACAGCACCGCACCGCCCTACATTGTATCCCTCAGCCACAGCACCCCCTACATTGTATCCCTCATCCACAGCACCCCCTACATTGTATCCCTCATCCACAGCACCCCCTACATTGTATCCCTCATCCACAGCACCGCCCTACATTGTATCCCTCATCCACATCACCGCCCTACATTGTATCCCTCATCCACAGCGCCGCCCTACATTGTATCCCTCATCTACCGCGCCGCCCTACATTGCATCCCTCATCCACATCACCGCCCTACATTGTATCCCTCATCCACAGCGCCGCCCTACATTGTATCCCTCATCTACCGCGCCGCCCTACATTGTATCCCTCAGCCACAGCTCCGCCCTACACTGTATCCCTCAGCCACAGCGCCCCCCTGTATTGTATCCCTCAGCCACAGCGCCCCCCTGTATTGTATCCCTCAGCCACAGCACCGCGCCGCCCTACATTGTATCCCTCATCCACAGCACCGCCCTACATTGTATGCCTCATCCACAACACTGCGCCGCCCTACATTGTATCCCTCATCCACCGCGCCGCACTACATTGTATTCCTCATGCACAGCACCGAGCCGCCCTACACTGTATTCCTGAGCTACAGCACCGCAACGCCCTACATTGTATCCCTCAACCACAGCACCGCACAGCCCTACATTGTATCCCTCATCCACAGCACCGCACCACCCTACACTGTATCCGTCAGCCACAGCACCGCGCCGCCCTACATTGTATCCGTCATCCGCCGCGCCGCACTACATTGTATCCCCCATCCACAGCGCCGCCCTCCATTGTATCCCTCATCCACAGCACCGTGCCGCCCTCCTTCGTATCCCTCATCCACAGCGCTGCACCGCCCTACATTGCATCCCTCAGCCACCGCACCGCCCTACATTGCATCCCTCAGCCACAGCACCGCGCCGCCCTATATTGTATCCCTCAGCCACAGCACCACCCTACATTGTATCCCTCCTCCACAGCACCGCACCGCCCTACATTGTATTCCTCATCCACAGCACCGCCCTATATTGTATCCCTCATCCACAGCACAGCGCCCCCCTATATTGTATCTCTCAGCCACAGCACCGCGCCGCCCTACATTGCATGCCTCAGCCACAGGACCGCACCGCCCTACATTGCATCCCTCATCCACAGCACAGCGCCCCCCTATATTGTATCTCTCATCCACAGCACCGCGCCGCCCTACATTGTATCCCTCATCCACAGCACCGCCCTACATTGTATCCCTCATCCACAGCACCGCACCGCCCTACATTGTATCCCTCACCCACAGCACCGCCCTACATTGTATCCCTCATCCACAGCACCCCCTATATTGTATCTCTCATCCACAGCACCGCGCCGCCCTACATTGTATCCCTCATCCACAGCACCGCACCGCCCTACATTGTATCCCACACCCACAGCACCGCACCGCCCTACATTGTATCCCTCACCCACAGCACAGCGCCACCCTACATTGTATCCCTCATCCACAGCACAGCGCCCCCCTATATTGTATCTCTCATCCACAGCACCGCGCCGCCCTACATTGTATCCCTCATCCACAGCACCGCGCCACCCTACATTGTATCCCTCATCCACAGCGCCAACCTACATTGTATCCCTCATCCACAGCGCCCCCTATATTGTATCTCTCATCCACAGCACCGCGCCGCCCTACATTGTATCCCTCATCCACAGCGCCGCGCCGCCCTACATTGTATCCCTCATCCACAGCACCGCCCTACATTGTATCCCTCATCCACAGCACCGCGCCGCCCTACATTGTATCCCTCATCCACAGCACCGCGCCGCCCTACATTGTATCCCTCATCCACAGGACTGCACCGCCCTACATTGTATCCCTCATCCATAGCACCGCACCGCCCTACATTGTATCCCTCATCCACAGCACCGCCCTACATTGTATCCCTCATCCACAGCACCGCACCGCCCTATATTGTATCCCTTATCCACAGCACCGCACCGCCCTACATTGTATCCCTCACCCACAGCACAGCGCCCCCCTACATTGTATCCCTCATCCACAGCACCGCACCGCACTACATTGTATCCCTCACCCACAGCACAGCACCGCCCTACATTGTATCCCTCATCCACAGCACTACGCCGCCCTACATTGTATCCCTCATCCACAGCACTGCGCCGCCCTACATTGTATCCCTCATCCACAGCACTGCGCCACCCTACATTGTATCCCTCATCCACAGCACTGCGCCGCCCTACATTGTATCCCTCATCCACAACACCGCGCTGCCATACCTTGTATCCCTCATCCACCGCGCCGCACTACATTGTATCCCTCAACCACAGCGCCGCCCTACATTGTATCCCTCATCCACAGCACCGCGCCACCCTACATTGTATCCCTCATCCACAGCACGCCCTATATTGTATCTCTCATCCACAGCACCGCGCCGCCCTACATTGTATCCCACATCCACAGCACCGCGCCGCCCTACATTGTATCCCTCATCCACAGCACCCCCTATATTGTATCTCTCATCCACAGCACCGCGCCGCCCTACATTGTATCCCTCATCCACAGCACCGCGCCACCCTACATTGTATCCCTCATCCACAGCGCCCCCCTATATTGTATCTCTCATCCACAGCACCGCGCCGCCCTACATTGTATCCCTCATCCACAGCACCGCCCTACATTGTATCACTCATCCACAGCACCGCCCTACATTGTATCCCTCATCCACAGCACCGCCCTACATTGTATCCCTCATCCACAGCACCGCGCCGCCCTACATTGTATCCCTCATCCACAGCACCGCGCCGCCCTACATTGTATCCCTCATCCATAGCACTGCACCGCCCTACATTGTATCCCTCATTCACAGCACCGCCCTACATTGTATCCCTCATCCACAGCACCCCCTATATTGTATCTCTCATCCACAGCACCCCCTATATTGTATCTCTCATCGACAGCACCGCACCGCCCTACATTGTATCCCTCTTCCACAGCACCGCACCGCCCTACATTGTATCCCTCATCCACAGCACCGCACCGCCCTACAATGTATCCCTCACCCACAGCACAGCGCCCCCCTACATTGTATCACTCATCCACAGCACTGCACCGCCCTACATTGGATCCCTCACCCACAGCACAGCGCCGCCCTACATTGTATCCCTCATCCACAGCACCACGCCGCCCTACATTGTATCCCTCATCCACAGCACTGCGCCGCCCTACATTGTATCCCTCATCCACAGCACCGCGCTGCCTTACCTTGTATCCCTCATCCACCGCGCCGCACTACATTGTATCCCTCAACCACAGCGCCGCCCTACATTGTATCCCTCAACCACAGCGCCGCCCTACATTGTATCCCTCATCCACAGCACCGCGCCGCCCTACATTGTATCCCTCATCCACAGCACCGCCCTACATTGTATCACTCATCCACAGCACCGCCCTACATTGTATCCCTCATCCACAGCACCGCCCTACATTGTATCCCTCATCCACAGCACCGCGCCGCCCTACATTGTATCCCTCATCCACAGCACCGCACCGCCCTACATTGTATCCCTCATCCATAGCACTGCACCGCCCTACATTGTATCCCTCATTCACAGCACCGCCCTACATTGTATCCCTCATCCACAGCACCCCCTATATTGTATCTCTCATCCACAGCACCCCCTATATTGTATCTCTCATCGACAGCACCGCACCGCCCTACATTGTATCCCTCTTCCACAGCACCGCACCGCCCTACATTGTATCCCTCATCCACAGCACCGCACCGCCCTACAATGTATCCCTCACCCACAGCACAGCGCCCCCCTACATTGTATCACTCATCCACAGCACTGCACCGCCCTACATTGGATCCCTCACCCACAGCACAGCGCCGCCCTACATTGTATCCCTCATCCACAGCACCACGCCGCCCTACATTGTATCCCTCATCCACAGCACTGCGCCGCCCTACATTGTATCCCTCATCCACAGCACCGCGCTGCCTTACCTTGTATCCCTCATCCACCGCGCCGCACTACATTGTATCCCTCAACCACAGCGCCGCCCTACATTGTATCCCTCAACCACAGCGCCGCCCTACATTGTATCCCTCATCCACAGCACCGCGCCGCCCTACATTGTATCCCTCATCCACAGCACCACCCTACATTGTATCCCTCAGCGACAGCACCGCACCACCCTAAATTGTATCCCTCCTCCACAGCACCGCACCGCCCTACACTGTATCCCTCAGCCACAGTACCACCCTACATTGTATCCCTCAGCCACAGCACCGCCCTACATTGTATTCCTCATCCACAGCACCGCACTACATTGTATCCCTCATCCACAGCGCCGCCCTATATTGTATCTCTCATCCACAGCACTGCACTGCCCTACATTGTATCCCTCATCCACAGCACCGCACCGCCCTACATTGTATCCCTCATCCACAGCACTGCACTGCCCTACATTGTATCCCTCATCCACAGCACCGCACCGTCCTACATTGTATCCCTCATCCACAGCACCGCACCGTCCTACATTGTATTCCTCATTCACAGCACCGCCCTATATTGTATCTCTCATCCACAGC
Source organism: Eleutherodactylus coqui (assembly GCF_035609145.1). Lineage (NCBI taxonomy): Eukaryota > Metazoa > Chordata > Amphibia > Anura > Eleutherodactylidae > Eleutherodactylus > Eleutherodactylus coqui. Next base: position 318,036 of record NC_089843.1, on the reverse strand, counting down.
ACCGCGCAACCCTACATTGTATCCCTCATCCACAGCACCGCACCGCCCTACATTGTATCCCTCACCCACAGCACCGCGCCGCCCTACATTGTATCCCTCATCCACAGCACCGCACCGTCCTACATTGTATCCCTCACCCACAGCACAGCGCCGCCCTACATTGTGTCCCTCATCCACAGCACCACACCACTCTACATTGTATCCCTCACCCACAGCACCCTGCTGCCCTACATTGTATCCCTCATCCACAGCACTGCGCCGCCCTACATTGTATTCCTCATTCACAGCACCGCCCTACATTGTATCCCTCATTCACAGCACCGCCCTACATTGTATCCCTCATCCACAGCACCGCACCACCCTACATTGTATCCCTCATCCACAGCACCGCGCCGCCCAACATTGTATCCCTCATCCACAGCGCCGCCCTACATTGTATCCCTCATCCACAGCAGCGCGCCGCCCTACACTGTATCCCTCATCCACAGCACCGCACCGCCCTACATTGTATCCCTCATCCACAGCACCGTGCCGCCCTGCATTGTATCCCTCATCCACCGCGCCGCCCTACACTGTATCCCTCATCCACAGCACCGCACCGCCCTACATTGTATCCCTCATCCACAGCACCGCGCCGCCCTGCACTGTATTCCTCATCCACCGCACCGCCCTACATTGTATCCCTCATCCACAGCACCGCGCCGCCCAACATTGTATCCCACATCCACAGCACCGCGCCGCCCTACATTGTATCCCTCGGTGCAGTGCTGTATACAGTATGCTACATTATATACACCCTGTATTATATAACTATACACCTATATACACACAGTATACACTATATACAGTAGACTACATTATATACACCCCTGTATTATATAACTATACACCTATATACACACACAGTATACACTATATACAGTATACTACATTATACACACCCCTGTATTATATAACTATACACCTATATATACACAGTATACACTATATACAGTATACTACATTATATACACCCCTGTATTATATAACTATACACCTATATATACACAGTATACACTATATACAGTATAGTACATTATATATACCCTGTATTATATTACTATACACCTATATATACACACAGTATACACTATATACAGTATACATTATATACACCCTGTATTATATAACTATACACCTATATATACACACAGTATACACTATATACAGTATACATTATATACACCCTGTATTATATAACTATACACCTATATATACACACAGTATACACTATATACAGTATACATTATATACACCCTGTATTATATAACTATACACCTATATATACACAGTATACACTATATACAGTATACTACATTATATACACCCTGTATTATAACTATACACCTATATATACACAGTATACACTATATACAGTATACTACATTATATACACCCTGTATTATATAACTATACACCTATATATACACAGTATACTACATTATATACACCCCTGTATTATAACTATAACCTATATATACACACAGTATACACTATATACAGTATACTACATTATATCCACAGCACAGCGCCCCCCTACATTGTATCACTCATCCACAGCACCACGCCGCCCTACATTGTATCCCTCATCCACAGCACCACGCCGCCCTACATTGTATCCCTCATCCACAGCACTGCGCCGCCCTACATTGTATCCCTCATCCACAGCACCGCGCTGCCTTACCTTGTATCCCTCATCCACCGCGCCGCACTACATTGTATCCCTCAACCACAGCGCCGCCCTACATTGTATCCCTCAACCACAGCGCCGCCCTACATTGTATCCCTCATCCACAGCACCGCGCCGCCCTACATTGTATCCCTCATCCACATCACCACCCTACATTGTATCCCTCAACCACAGCGCCGCCCTACATTGTATCCCTCATCCACAGCACCACCCTACATTGTATCCCTCATCCACAGCACCGCACCACCCTACATTGTATCCCTCATCCACAGCACCGCGCCGCCCTACACTGTATCCCTCAGCCACAGTACCACCCTACATTGTATCCCTCAGCCACAGCACCGCCCTACATTGTATTCCTCATCCACAGCACCGCACTACATTGTATCCCTCATCCACAGCGCCGCCCTATATTGTATCTCTCATCCACAGCACTGCACTGCCCTACATTGTATCCCTCATCCACAGCACCGCACCGCCCTACATTGTATCCCTCATCCACAGCACTGCACTGCCCTACATTGTATCCCTCATCCACAGCACCGCACCGTCCTACATTGTATCCCTCATCCACAGCACCGCACCGTCCTACATTGTATTCCTCATTCACAGCACCGCCCTATATTGTATCTCTCATCCACAGCACCGCGCAGCCCTACATTGTATCCCTCATCCACAGCACCGCACCGCCCTACATTGTATCCCTCACCCACAGCACCGCGCCGCCCTACATTGTATCCCTCATCCACAGCACCGCACCGTCCTACATTGTATCCCTCACCCACAGCACAGCGCCGCCCTACATTGTATCCCTCATCCACAGCACCACACCACTCTACATTGTATCCCTCACCCACAGCACCCTGCTGCCCTACATTGTATCCCTCATCCACAGCACTGCGCCGCCTTACATTGTGTCCCTCATCCACAGCACCGCGCCGCCCTACATTGTATCCCTCATCCACAGCACCGCACCGTCCTACATTGTATCCCTCACCCACAGCACAGCGCCGCCCTACATTGTGTCCCTCATCCACAGCACCACACCACTCTACATTGTATCCCTCACCCACAGCACCCTGCTGCCCTACATTGTATCCCTCATCCACAGCACTGCGCCGCCCAACATTGTATTCCTCATTCACAGCACCGCCCTACATTGTATCCCTCATCCACAGCACCGCACCACCCTACATTGTATCCCTCATCCACAGCACCGCGCCGCCCAACATTGTATCCCTCATCCACAGCGCCGCCCTACATTGTATCCCTCATCCACAGCACCGCGCCGCCCTACACTGTATCCCTCATCCACAGCACCGCACCGCCCTGCATTGTATTCCTCATCCACCGCACCGCCCTACATTGTATCCGTCATCCACAGCACCGCGCCGCCCAACATTGTATCCCACATCCACAGCACCGCGCCGCCCTACATTGTATCCCTCGGTGCAGTGCTGTATACAGTATGCTACATTATATACACCCTGTATTATATAACTATACACCTATATACACACAGTATACACTATATACAGTATACTACATTATATACACCCCTGTATTATATAACTATACACCTATATACACACACAGTATACACTATATACAGTATACTACATTATACACACCCCTGTATTATATAACTATACACCTATATATACACAGTATACACTATATACAGTATACTACATTATATACACCCCTGTATTATATAACTATACACCTATATATACACAGTATACACTATATACAGTATAGTACATTATATATACCCTGTATTATATTACTATACACCTATATATACACACAGTATACACTATATACAGTATACATTATATACACCCTGTATTATAACTATAACCTATATATATATATATATATATATATATATATATATATATATATACACACACACACACACACAGTATACACTATATACAGTATACTACATTATATACACCCCTGTATTATATAACTATACACCTATATATACACAGTATACACTATATACAGTATACTACATTATATACACCCTGTATTATATAACTATACACCTATATATACACAGTATACACTATATACAGTATACTACATTATATACACCCCTGTATTATATAACTATACACCTATATATACACACAGTATACACTATATACAGTATACATTATATACACCCTGTATTATATAACTATACACCTATATATACACACAGTATACACTATATACAGTATACTACATTATATACACCCTGTATTATATAACTATACACCTATATATACACACAGTATACTACATTATATACACCCCTGTATTATAACTATAACCTATATATACACACAGTATACACTATATACAGTATACTACATTATATCCACAGCACCGCGCCGCCCTACATTGTATCCCTCATCCACAGCGCCCCCCTATATTGTATCTCTCATCCACAGCACCGCGCCGCCCTACATTGTATCCCTCATCCACAGCGCCGTGCCGCCCTACATTGTATCCCTCATCCACAGCGCCGTGCCGCCCTACATTGTATCCCTCATCCATAGCACTGCACCGCCCTACATTGTATCCCTCATCCATAGCACCGCACCGCCCTACATTGTATCCCTCATTCACAGCACCGCCCTACATTGTATCCCTCATCCACAGCACCCCCTATATTGTATCTCTCATCCACAGCACCGCACCGCCCTACATTGTATCCCTCATCCACAGCACCGCATCGCCCTACATTGTATCCCTCACCCACAGCACAGCGCCCCCCTACATTGTATCACTCATCCACAGCACAGCACCACCCTACATTGTATCCCTCATCCACAGCACCCCCTATATTGTATCTCTCATCCACAGCACCGCACCGCCCTACATTGTATCCCTCATCCACAGCACCGCATCGCCCTACATTGTATCCCTCATCCACAGCGCCGCCCTACATTGTATCCCTCACCCACAGCACAGCGCCCCCCTACATTGTATCACTCATCCACAGCACAGCACCGCCCTACATTGTTTCCCTCACCCACAGCACAGCGCCGCCCTACATTGTGTCCCTCATCCACAGCACCACACCACTCTACATTGTATCCCTCATCCACAGCACCGCGCCCCCTATATTGTATCCCTCATCCACAGCACCGCGCCGCCCTACATTGTATCCCTCACCCACAGCACCGCGCCGCCCTACATTGTTTCCCTCACCCACAGCACAGCGCCGCCCTACATTGTATCCCTCATCCACAGCACTGCGCCGCCCTACATTGTATCCCTCATCCACAGCACCGAGCTGCATTACATTGTATCCCTCATCCACCGCGCCGCACTACATTGTATCCCTCAACCACAGCGCCGCCCTACATTGTATCCCTCAACCACAGCGCCGCCCTACATTGTATCCCTCATCCACAGCACCGCGCCGCCCTGCATTGTATTCCTCATCCACCGCACCACCCTACATTGTATCCCTCAACCACAGCGCCGCCCTACATTGTATCCCTCATCCACAGCACCGCGCCGCCCTACATTGTATCCGTCATCCACAGCACCGCGCCGCCCAACATTGTATCCCACATCCACAGCACCGCGCCGCCCTACATTGTATCCCTCGGTGCAGTGCTGTATACAGTATGCTACATTATATACACCCTGTATTATATAACTATACACCTATATACACACAGTATACACTATATACAGTATACTACATTATATACACCCCTGTATTATATAACTATACACCTATATACACACACAGTATACACTATATACAGTATACTACATTATATACACCCCTGTATTATATAACTATACACCTATATATACACAGTATACACTATATACAGTATACTACATTATATACACCCTGTATTATATAACTATACACCTATATATACACTATATACAGTATACTACATTATATACACCCCTGTATTATATAACTATACACCTATATATACACACAGTATACACTATATACAGTATACATTATATACACCCTGTATTATATAACTATACACCTATATATACACACAGTATACACTATATACAGTATACTACATTATATACACCCTGTATTATATAACTATACACCTATATATACACACAGTATACTACATTATATACACCCCTGTATTATAACTATAACCTATATATACACACAGTATACACTATATACAGTATACTACATTATATCCACAGCACAGCGCCCCCCTATATTGTATCTCTCATCCACAGCACCGCGCCGCCCTACATTGTATCCCTCATCCACAGCGCCCCCCTATATTGTATCTCTCATCCACAGCACCGCGCCGCCCTACATTGTATCCCTCATCCACAGCGCCGTGCCGCCCTACATTGTATCCCTCATCCACAGCGCCGTGCCGCCCTACATTGTATCCCTCATCCATAGCACCGCACCGCCCTACATTGTATCCCTCATTCACAGCACCGCCCTACATTGTATCCCTCATCCACAGCACCCCCTATATTGTATCTCTCATCCACAGCACCGCAGCGCCCTACATTGTATCCCTCATCCATAGCACCGCGCTGCCCTACATTGTATCCCTCATTCACAGCACCGCCCTACATTGTATCCCTCATCCACAGCACCCCCTATATTGTATCTCTCATCCACAGCACCGCACCGCCCTACATTGTATCCCTCACCCACAGCACAGCGCCCCCCTACATTGTATCACTCATCCACAGCACCGCACCGCCCTACATTGTTTCCCTCACCCACAGCACAGCGCCGCCCTACATTGTATCCCTCATCCACAGCACCGCACCGCCCTACATTGTATCCCTCATCCACAGCACCGCGCTGCCCTACATTGTATCCCTCATCCACAGCACTGCGCCGCCCTACATTGTATCCCTCATCCACAGCACCGAGCTGCCTTACCTTGTATCCCTCATCCACCGCGCCGCACTACATTGTATCCCTCAACCACAGCGCCGCCCTACATTGTATCCCTCATCCACAGCACCGCGCCGCCCTACATTGTATCCGTCATCCACAGCACCGCGCCGCCCAACATTGTATCCCACATCCACAGCACCACCCTACATTGTATCCCTCATCCACAGCGCCGCCCTACATTGTATCCCTCGGTGCAGTGCTGTATACAGTATGCTACATTATATACACCCTGTATTATATAACTATACACCTATATACACACAGTATACACTATATACAGTATACTACATTATATACACCCCTGTATTATATAACTATACACCTATATACACACACAGTATACACTATATACAGTATACTACATTATATACACCCTGTATTATATAACTATACACCTATATATACACAGTATACACTATATACAGTATACTACATTATATACACCCCTGTATTATATAACTATACACCTATATACACACACAGTATACACTATATACAGTATACTACATTATATACACCCCTGTATTATATAACTATACACCTATATATATACACAGTATACACTATATACAGTATACTACATTATACACACCCCTGTATTATATAACTATACACCTATATATACACAGTATACACTATATACAGTATACTACATTATATACACCCCTGTATTATATAACTATACACCTATATATACACAGTATACACTATATACAGTATAGTACATTATATATACCCTGTATTATATTACTATACACCTATATATACACACAGTATACACTATATACAGTATACATTATATACACCCTGTATTATATAACTATACACCTATATATACACACAGTATACACTATATACAGTATACATTATATACACCCTGTATTATATAACTATACACCTATATACACACAGTATACACTATATACAGTATACTACATTATATACACCCCTGTATTATATAACTATACACCTATATACACACAGTATACACTATATACAGTATACTACATTATATACACCCTGTATTATATAACTATACACCTATATATACACACAGTATACACTATATACAGTATACTACATTATATACACCCCTGTATTATATAACTATACACCTATATACACACACAGTATACACTATATACAGTATACTACATTATATACACCCCTGTATTATATAACTATACACCTATATATACACAGTATACACTATATACAGTATACTACATTATATACACCCTGTATTATATAACTATACACCTATATATACACAGTATACACTATATACAGTATACTACATTATATACACCCTGTATTATATAACTATACACCTATATATACACAGTATACACTATATACAGTATACTACATTATATACACCCTGTATTATATAACTATACACCTATATATACACAGTATACACTATATACAGTATACTACATTATATACACCCCTGTATTATATAACTATACACCTATATATACACACAGTATACACTATATACAGTATACATTATATACACCCTGTATTATATAACTATACACCTATATATACACACAGTATACACTATATACAGTATACTACATTATATACACCCTGTATTATATAACTATACACCTATATATACACACAGTATACTACATTATATACACCCCTGTATTATAACTATAACCTATATATACACACAGTATACACTATATACAGTATACTACATTATATCCACAGCACAGCGCCCCCCTACATTGTATCACTCATCCACAGCACCACGCCGCCCTACATTGGATCCCTCACCCACAGCACAGCGCCGCCCTACATTGTATCCCTCATCCACAGCACCACGCCGCCCTACATTGTATCCCTCATCCACAGCACTGCGCCGCCCTACATTGTATCCCTCATCCACAGCACCGCGCTGCCTTACCTTGTATCCCTCATCCACCGCGCCGCACTACATTGTATCCCTCAACCACAGCGCCGCCCTACATTGTATCCCTCATCCACAGCACCGCGCCGCCCTACATTGTATCCCTCATCCACAGCACCACCCTACATTGTATCCCTCAACCACAGCGCCGCCCTACATTGTATCCCTCATCCACAGCACCGCGCCGCCCTACATTGTATCCCTCATCCACAGCACCACCCTACATTGTATCCCTCATCCACAGCACCGCACCACCCTAAATTGTATCCCTCCTCCACAGCACCGCACCGCCCTACACTGTATCCCTCAGCCACAGTACCACCCTACATTGTATCCCTCAGCCACAGCACCGCCCTACATTGTATTCCTCATCCACAGCACCGCACTATATTGTATCTCTCATCCACAGCACTGCACTGCCCTACATTGTATCCCTCATCCACAGCACCGCACCGCCCTACATTGTATCCCTCATCCACAGCACTGCACTGCCCTACATTGTATCCCTCATCCACAGCACCGCACCGTCCTACATTGTATCCCTCATCCACAGCACCGCACCGTCCTACATTGTATTCCTCATTCACAGCACCGCCCTATATTGTATCTCTCATCCACAGCACCGCGCAGCCCTACATTGTATCCCTCATCCACAGCACCGCACCGCCCTACATTGTATCCCTCACCCACAGCACCGCGCCGCCCTACATTGTATCCCTCATCCACAGCACCGCACCGTCCTACATTGTATCCCTCACCCACAGCACAGCGCCGCCCTACATTGTGTCCCTCATCCACAGCACCACACCACTCTACATTGTATCCCTCACCCACAGCACCCTGCTGCCCTACATTGTATCCCTCATCCACAGCACTGCGCCGCCCTACATTGTGTCCCTCATCCACAGCACCGCGCCGCCCTACATTGTATCCCTCATCCACAGCACCGCACCGTCCTACATTGTATCCCTCACCCACAGCACAGCGCCGCCCTACATTGTGTCCCTCATCCACAGCACCACACCACTCTACATTGTATCCCTCACCCACAGCACCCTGCTGCCCTACATTGTATCCCTCATCCACAGCACTGCGCCGCCCTACATTGTATTCCTCATTCACAGCACCGCCCTACATTGTATCCCTCATCCACAGCACCGCACCACCCTACATTGTATCCCTCATCCACAGCACTGCACTGCCCTACATTGTATCCCTCATCCACAGCACCGCACCGCCCTACATTGTATCCCTCATCCACAGCACTGCACTGCCCTACATTGTATCCCTCATCCACAGCACCGCACCGTCCTACATTGTATCCCTCATCCACAGCACCGCACCGTCCTACATTGTATTCCTCATTCACAGCACCGCCCTATATTGTATCTCTCATCCACAGCACCGCGCAGCCCTACATTGTATCCCTCATCCACAGCACCGCACCGCCCTACATTGTATCCCTCACCCACAGCCTGCGCCGCCCTACATTGTATCCCTCATCCACAGCACCGCACCGTCCTACATTGTATCCCTCACCCACAGCACAGCGCCGCCCTACATTGTGTCCCTCATCCACAGCACCACACCGTCCTACATTGTATCCCTCACCCACAGCACAGCGCCGCCCTACATTGTATCCCTCATCCACAGCACCGCACCGTCCTACATTGTATCCCTCACCCACAGCACAGCGCCGCCCTACATTGTATCCCTCACCCACAGCACCCTGCTGCCCTACATTGTATCCCTCATCCACAGCACTGCGCCGCCTTACATTGTGTCCCTCATCCACAGCACCGCGCCGCCCTACATTGTATCCCTCATCCACAGCACCGCACCGTCCTACATTGTATCCCTCACCCACAGCACAGCGCCGCCCTACATTGTGTCCCTCATCCACAGCACCACACCACTCTACATTGTATCCCTCACCCACAGCACCCTGCTGCCCTACATTGTATCCCTCATCCACAGCACTGCGCCGCCCAACATTGTATTCCTCATTCACAGCACCGCCCTACATTGTATCCCTCATCCACAGCACCGCACCACCCTACATTGTATCCCTCATCCACAGCACCGCGCCGCCCAACATTGTATCCCTCATCCACAGCGCCGCCCTACATTGTATCCCTCATCCACAGCACCGCGCCGCCCTACACTGTATCCCTCATCCACAGCACCGCACCGCCCTGCATTGTATTCCTCATCCACCGCACCGCCCTACATTGTATCCGTCATCCACAGCACCGCGCCGCCCAACATTGTATCCCACATCCACAGCACCGCGCCGCCCTACATTGTATCCCTCGGTGCAGTGCTGTATACAGTATGCTACATTATATACACCCTGTATTATATAACTATACACCTATATACACACAGTATACACTATATACAGTATACTACATTATATACACCCCTGTATTATATAACTATACACCTATATACACACACAGTATACACTATATACAGTATACTACATTATACACACCCCTGTATTATATAACTATACACCTATATATACACAGTATACACTATATACAGTATACTACATTATATACACCCCTGTATTATATAACTATACACCTATATATACACAGTATACACTATATACAGTATAGTACATTATATATACCCTGTATTATATTACTATACACCTATATATACACACAGTATACACTATATACAGTATACTACATTATATACACCCCTGTATTATATAACTATAACCTATATATACACACAGTATACACTATATACAGTATACTACATTATATACACCCCTGTATTATATAACTATACACCTATATATACACACAGTATACACTATATACAGTATACTACATTATATACACCCTGTATTATATAACTATACACCTATATATACACAGTATACACTATATACAGTATAGTACATTATATATACCCTGTATTATATTACTATACACCTATATATACACACAGTATACACTATATACAGTATACTACATTATATACACCCTGTATTATAACTATAACCTATATATACACACAGTATACACTATATACAGTATACTACATTATATACACCCCTGTATTATATAACTATACACCTATATATACACAGTATACACTATATACAGTATACTACATTATATACACCCTGTATTATATAACTATACACCTATATATACACAGTATACACTATATACAGTATACTACATTATATACACCCCTGTATTATATAACTATACACCTATATATACACACAGTATACACTATATACAGTATACATTATATACACCCTGTATTATATAACTATACACCTATATATACACACAGTATACACTATATACAGTATACTACATTATATACACCCTGTATTATATAACTATACACCTATATATACACACAGTATACACTATATACAGTATACTACATTATATACACCCCTGTATTATAACTATAACCTATATATACACACAGTATACACTATATACAGTATACTACATTATATCCACAGCACCGCACCGCCCTATATTGTATCTCTCATCCACAGCACCGCGCCGCCCTACATTGTATCCCTCATCCACAGCGCCGTGCCGCCCTACATTGTATCCCTCATCCACAGCGCCGTGCCGCCCTACATTGTATCCCTCATCCATAGCACTGCACCGCCCTACATTGTATCCCTCATCCATAGCACCGCACCGCCCTACATTGTATCCCTCATTCACAGCACCGCCCTACATTGTATCCCTCATCCACAGCACCCCCTATATTGTATCTCTCATCCACAGCACCGCACCGCCCTACATTGTATCCCTCATCCACAGCACCGCATCGCCCTACATTGTATCCCTCACCCACAGCACAGCGCCCCCCTACATTGTATCACTCATCCACAGCACAGCACCACCCTACATTGTATCCCTCATCCACAGCACCCCCTATATTGTATCTCTCATCCACAGCACCGCACCGCCCTACATTGTATCCCTCATCCACAGCACCGCATCGCCCTACATTGTATCCCTCACCCACAGCACAGCGCCCCCCTACATTGTATCACTCATCCACAGCACAGCACCGCCCTACATTGTTTCCCTCACCCACAGCACAGCGCCGCCCTACATTGTATCCCTCATCCACAGCACTGCGCCGCCCTACATTGTATCCCTCATCCACAGCACCGAGCTGCCTTACATTGTATCCCTCATCCACCGCGCCGCACTACATTGTATCCCTCAACCACAGCGCCGCCCTACATTGTATCCCTCAACCACAGCGCCGCCCTACATTGTATCCCTCATCCACAGCACCGCGCCGCCCTGCATTGTATTCCTCATCCACCGCACCACCCTACATTGTATCCCTCAACCACAGCGCCGCCCTACATTGTATCCCTCATCCACAGCACCGCGCCGCCCTACATTGTATCCGTCATCCACCGCACCACCCTACATTGTATCCCTCAACCACAGCGCCGCCCTACATTGTATCCCTCATCCACAGCACCGCGCCGCCCTACATTGTATCCGTCATCCACAGCACCGCGCCGCCCAACATTGTATCCCACATCCACAGCACCGCGCCGCCCTACATTGTATCCCTCGGTGCAGTGCTGTATACAGTATGCTACATTATATACACCCTGTATTATATAACTATACACCTATATACACACAGTATACACTATATACAGTATACTACATTATATACACCCCTGTATTATATAACTATACACCTATATACACACACAGTATACACTATATACAGTATACTACATTATATACACCCCTGTATTATATAACTATACACCTATATATACACAGTATACACTATATACAGTATACTACATTATATACACCCTGTATTATATAACTATACACCTATATATACACTATATACAGTATACTACATTATATACACCCCTGTATTATATAACTATACACCTATATATACACACAGTATACACTATATACAGTATACATTATATACACCCTGTATTATATAACTATACACCTATATATACACACAGTATACACTATATACAGTATACTACATTATATATACCCCTGTATTATATAACTATACACCTATATACACACAGTATACACTATATACAGTATACTACATTATATACACCCCTGTATTATATAACTATACACCTATATATACACACAGTATACACTATATACAGTATACTACATTATATACACCCTGTATTATATAACTATACACCTATATATACACACAGTATACTACATTATATACACCCCTGTATTATAACTATAACCTATATATACACACAGTATACACTATATACAGTATACTACATTATATCCACAGCACAGCGCCCCCCTATATTGTATCTCTCATCCACAGCACCGCGCCGCCCTACATTGTATCCCTCATCCACAGCGCCCCCCTATATTGTATCTCTCATCCACAGCACCGCGCCGCCCTACATTGTATCCCTCATCCACAGCGCCGTGCCGCCCTACATTGTATCCCTCATCCACAGCACCGCCCTACATTGTATCCCTCATCCATAGCACTGCACCGCCCTACATTGTATCCCTCATCCATAGCACCGCACCGCCCTACATTGTATCCCTCATCCACAGCACCCCCTATATTGTATCTCTCATCCACAGCACCGCACCGCCCTACATTGTATCCCTCATCCACAGCACCGCATCGCCCTACATTGTATCCCTCACCCACAGCACAGCGCCCCCCTACATTGTATCACTCATCCACAGCACCGCACCGCCCTATATTGTTTCCCTCACCCACAGCACAGCGCCGCCCTACATTTTATCCCTCATCCACAGCACCACGCTGCCCTACATTGTATCCCTCATCCACAGCACTGCGCCGCCCTACATTGTATCCCTCATCCACAGCACCGAGCTGCCTTACCTTGTATCCCTCATCCACCGCGCCGCACTACATTGTATCCCTCAACCACAGCGCCGCCCTACATTGTATCCCTCAACCACAGCGCCGCCCTACATTGTATCCCTCATCCACAGCACCGCGGCGCCCTACATTGTATCCCTCATCCACAGCACCACCCTACATTGTATCCCTCAGCCACAGCACCGCACCACCCTAAATTGTATCCCTCCTCCACAGCACCGCACCGCCCTACACTGTATCCCTCAGCCACAGCACCACCCTACATTGTATCCCTCAGCCACAGCACCGCACTACATTGTATCCCTCATCCACAGAGCCCCCCCATATTGTATCTCTCACCCACAGCACCGCGCCGCCCTACATTGTATCCCTCATCCACAGCGCCGCACCGCCCTACATTGTATCCCTCATCCACAGCGCCGCACTGCCCTACATTGTATCCCTGATCCACAGCGCCCCCCTATATTGTATCTCTCATCCACAGCACCGCGCCGCCCTACATTGTATCCCTCATCCACAGCACCGCACCGCCCTACATTGTATCCCTCACCCACAGCACCGCGCCGCCCAACATTGTATCCCTCACCCACAGCACAGCGCCGCCCTACATTGTGTCCCTCATCCACAGCACCCTGCTGCCCTACATTGTATCCCTCATCCACAGCACTGCGCCGCCCTACATTGTATTCCTCATTCACAGCACCGCCCTACATTGTATCCCTCATCCACAGCACCGCGCCGCCCAACATTGTATCCCTCATCCACCGCGCCGCCCTACATTGTATCCCTCATCCACCGCGCCGCCCTACATTGTATCCCTCATCCACAGCACCGCGCCGCCCTGCATTGTATCCCTCATCCACCGCGCCGCCCTACACTGTATCCCTCATCCACAGCACCGCACCGCCCTACATTGTATCCCTCATCCACAGCACCGCGCCGCCCTGCATTGTATCCCTCATCCACCGCACCGCCCTACATTGTATCCCTCATCCACAGCACCGCGCCGCCCTACATTGTATCCCTCATCCACAGCACCGCGCCACCCTACATTGTATCCCTCATCCACAGCACCGCGCCGCCCTACATTGTATCCCTCATCCACAGCACCGCGCCGCCCAACATTGTATCCCACATCCACAGCACCGCGCCGCCCTACACTGTATCCCTCATCCACAGCAACGCGCCGCCCAACATTGTATCCCACATCCACAGCACCGCGTCGCCCTACATTGCATCCCTCATCCACAGCACCGCGCCGCCCAACATTGTATCCCACATCCACAGCACCGCGCTGCCCTACATTGTATCCCTCATCCACAGCACCGCGCCGCCCAACATTGTATCCCGCATCCACAGCACCGCGCCGCCCAACATTGTATCCCGCATCCACAGCACCGCGCCGCCCAACATTGTATCCCACATCCACAGCACCGCACCGCCCTGCATTGTATCCCTCATCCACCGCGCCGCACTACATTGTATCCCTCAACCACAGCGCCGCCCTACATTGTATCCCTCATCCACAGCACCGCGCCACCCTACATTGTATCCCTCATCCACAGCACGCCCTATATTGTATCTCTCATCCACAGCACCGCGCCGCCCTACATTGTATCCCACATCCACAGCACCGCGCCGCCCTACATTGTATCCCTCATCCACAGCACCCCCTATATTGTATCTCTCATCCACAGCACCGCGCCGCCCTACATTGTATCCCTCATCCACAGCACCGCGCCACCCTACATTGTATCCCTCATCCACAGCGCCCCCCTATATTGTATCTCTCATCCACAGCACCGCGCCGCCCTACATTGTATCCCTCATCCACAGCACCGCCCTACATTGTATCACTCATCCACAGCACCGCCCTACATTGTATCCCTCATCCACAGCACCGCCCTACATTGTATCCCTCATCCACAGCACCGCGCCGCCCTACATTGTATCCCTCATCCACAGCACCGCACCGCCCTACATTGTATCCCTCATCCATAGCACTGCACCGCCCTACATTGTATCCCTCATTCACAGCACCGCCCTACATTGTATCCCTCATCCACAGCACCCCCTATATTGTATCTCTCATCCACAGCACCCCCTATATTGTATCTCTCATCGACAGCACCGCACCGCCCTACATTGTATCCCTCTTCCACAGCACCGCACCGCCCTACATTGTATCCCTCATCCACAGCACCGCACCGCCCTACAATGTATCCCTCACCCACAGCACAGCGCCCCCCTACATTGTATCACTCATCCACAGCACTGCACCGCCCTACATTGGATCCCTCACCCACAGCACAGCGCCGCCCTACATTGTATCCCTCATCCACAGCACCACGCCGCCCTACATTGTATCCCTCATCCACAGCACTGCGCCGCCCTACATTGTATCCCTCATCCACAGCACCGCGCTGCCTTACCTTGTATCCCTCATCCACCGCGCCGCACTACATTGTATCCCTCAACCACAGCGCCGCCCTACATTGTATCCCTCAACCACAGCGCCGCCCTACATTGTATCCCTCATCCACAGCACCGCGCCGCCCTACATTGTATCCCTCATCCACAGCACCACCCTACATTGTATCCCTCAGCCACAGCACCGCACCACCCTAAATTGTATCCCTCCTCCACAGCACCGCACCGCCCTACACTGTATCCCTCAGCCACAGTACCACCCTACATTGTATCCCTCAGCCACAGCACCGCCCTACATTGTATTCCTCATTCACAGCACCGCACTACATTGTATCCCTCATCCACAGCGCCGCCCTATATTGTATCTCTCATCCACAGCACTGCACTGCCCTACATTGTATCCCTCATCCACAGCACCGCACCGCCCTACATTGTATCCCACATCCACAGCACCGCGCCGCCCTACATTGTATCCCTCATCCACAGCACCCCCTATATTGTATCTCTCATCCACAGCACCGCGCCGCCCTACATTGTATCCCTCATCCACAGCACCGCGCCACCCTACATTGTATCCCTCATCCACAGCGCCCCCCTATATTGTATCTCTCATCCACAGCACCGCGCCGCCCTACATTGTATCCCTCATCCACAGCACCGCCCTACATTGTATCACTCATCCACAGCACCGCCCTACATTGTATCCCTCATCCACAGCACCGCCCTACATTGTATCCCTCATCCACAGCACCGCGCCGCCCTACATTGTATCCCTCATCCACAGCACCGCACCGCCCTACATTGTATCCCTCATCCATAGCACTGCACCGCCCTACATTGTATCCCTCATTCACAGCACCGCCCTACATTGTATCCCTCATCCACAGCACCCCCTATATTGTATCTCTCATCGACAGCACCGCACCGCCCTACATTGTATCCCTCTTCCACAGCACCGCACCGCCCTACATTGTATCCCTCATCCACAGCACCGCACCGCCCTACAATGTATCCCTCACCCACAGCACAGCGCCCCCCTACATTGTATCCCTCATCCACAGCACCGCGCTGCCTTACCTTGTATCCCTCATCCACAGCACCGCGCTGCCTTACCTTGTATCCCTCATCCACCGCGCCGCACTACATTGTATCCCTCAACCACAGCGCCGCCCTACATTGTATCCCTCAACCACAGCGCCGCCCTACATTGTATCCCTCATCCACAGCACCGCGCCGCCCTACATTGTATCCCTCATCCACAGCACCACCCTACATTGTATCCCTCAGCCACAGCACCGCACCACCCTAAATTGTATCCCTCCTCCACAGCACCGCACCGCCCTACACTGTATCCCTCAGCCACAGTACCACCCTACATTGTATCCCTCAGCCACAGCACCGCCCTACATTGTATTCCTCATCCACAGCACCGCACTACATTGTATCCCTCATCCACAGCGCCGCCCTATATTGTATCTCTCATCCACAGCACTGCACTGCCCTACATTGTATCCCTCATCCACAGCACCGCACCGCCCTACATTGTATCCCTCATCCACAGCACTGCACTGCCCTACATTGTATCCCTCATCCACAGCACCGCACCGTCCTACATTGTATCCCTCATCCACAGCACCGCACCGTCCTACATTGTATTCCTCATTCACAGCACCGCCCTATATTGTATCTCTCATCCACAGCACCGCGCAGCCCTACATTGTATCCCTCATCCACAGCACCGCACCGCCCTACATTGTATCCCTCACCCACAGCACCGCGCCGCCCTACATTGTATCCCTCATCCACAGCACCGCACCGTCCTACATTGTATCCCTCACCCACAGCACAGCGCCGCCCTACATTGTGTCCCTCATCCACAGCACCACACCACTCTACATTGTATCCCTCACCCACAGCACCCTGCTGCCCTACATTGTATCCCTCATCCACAGCACTGCGCCGCCCTACATTGTATTCCTCATTCACAGCACCGCCCTACATTGTATCCCTCATCCACAGCACCGCCCTACATTGTATCCCTCATCCACAGCACCGCACCACCCTACATTGTATCCCTCATCCACAGCACCGCGCCGCCCTACATTGTATCCCTCATCCACAGCACCGTGCCGCCCTGCATTGTATCCCTCATCCACCGCGCCGCCCTACACTGTATCCCTCATCTACAGCACCGCACCGCCCTACATTGTATCCCTCATCCACAGCACCGCGCCGCCCTGCATTGTATTCCTCATCCACCGCACCGCCCTACATTGTATCCCTCATCCACAGCACCGCGCCGCCCTGCATTGTATTCCTCATCCACCGCACCGCCCTACATTGTATCCGTCATCCACAGCACCGCGCCGCCAAACATTGTATCCCACATCCACAGCACCGCGCCGCCCTACATTGTATCCCTCATCCACAGCACCGCCCTACATTGTATCCGTCATCCACAGCACCGCGCCGCCAAACATTGTATCCCACATCCACAGCACCGCGCCGCCCTACATTGTATCCCTCGGTGTAGTGCTGTATACAGTATGCTACATTATATACACCCTGTATTATATAACTATACACCTATATACACACAGTATACACTATATACAGTATACTACATTATACACACCCCTGTATTATATAACTATACACCTATATATACACAGTATACACTATATACAGTATAGTACATTATATATACCCTGTATTATATTACTATACACCTATATATACACACAGTATACACTATATACAGTATACATTATATACACCCTGTATTATATAACTACACACCTATATATACACACAGTATACACTATATACAGTATACATTATATACCCCTGTATTATATAACTATACACCTATATATACACACAGTATACACTATATACAGTATACTACATTATATACACCCCTGTATTATAACTATAACCTATATATACACAGTATACACTATATACAGTATACTACATTATATACACCCCTGTATTATATAACTATACACCTATATATACACAGTATACACTATATACAGTATACTACATTATATACACCCTGTATTATATAACTATACACCTATATATACACAGTATACACTATATACAGTATACTACATTATATACACCCTGTATTATATAACTATACACCTATATATACACAGTATACACTATATACAGTATACTACATTATATACACCCCTGTATTATATAACTATACACCTATATATACACACAGTATACACTATATACAGTATACATTATATACACCCTGTATTATATAACTATACACCTATATATACACACAGTATACACTATATACAGTATACTACATTATATACACCCTGTACTATATAACTATACACCTATATACACACAGTATACACTATATACAGTATACATTATATACACCCCTGTATTATATAACTATACACCTATATACACACACAGTATACACTATATACAGTATACTACATTATATACCCCCTGTATTATATAACTATACACCTATATATACACACAGTATACACTATATACAGTATACTACATTATATACACCCTGTATTATATAACTATACACCTATATATACACACAGTATACTACATTATATACACCCCTGTATTATAACTATAACCTATATATACACACAGTATACACTATATACAGTATACTACATTATATCCACAGCACAGCGCCCCCCTACATTGTATCACTCATCCACAGCACCACGCCGCCCTACATTGGATCCCTCACCCACAGCACAGCGCCGCCCTACATTGTATCCCTCATCCACAGCACCACGCCGCCCTACATTGTATCCCTCATCCACAGCACTGCGCCGCCCTACATTGTATCCCTCATCCACAGCACCGCGCTGCCTTACCTTGTATCCCTCATCCACCGCGCCGCACTACATTGTATCCCTCAACCACAGCGCCGCCCTACATTGTATCCCTCAACCACAGCGCCGCCCTACATTGTATCCCTCATCCACAGCGCCGCCCTACATTGTATCCCTCATCCACAGCACCGCGCCGCCCTACATTGTATCCCTCATCCACAGCACCACCCTACATTGTATCCCTCAACCACAGCGCCGCCCTACATTGTATCCCTCATCGACAGCACCGCGCCGCCCTACATTGTATCCCTCATCCACAGCACCACCCTACATTGTATCCCTCAACCACAGCGCCGCCCTACATTGTATCCCTCATCCACAGCACCGCGCCGCCCTACATTGTATCCCTCATCCACAGCACCACCCTACATTGTATTCCTCATCCACAGCACCGCACTACATTGTATCCCTCATCCACAGCGCCGCCCTATATTGTATCTCTCATCCACAGCACTGCACTGCCCTACATTGTATCCCTCATCCACAGCACCGCACCGCCCTACATTGTATCCCTCATCCACAGCACTGCACTGCCCTACATTGTATCCCTCATCCACAGCACCGCACCGTCCTACATTGTATCCCTCATCCACAGCACCGCACCGTCCTACATTGTATTCCTCATTCACAGCACCGCCCTATATTGTATCTCTCATCCACAGCACCGCGCAGCCCTACATTGTATCCCTCATCCACAGCACCGCACCGCCCTACATTGTATCCCTCACCCACAGCACCGCGCCGCCCTACATTGTATCCCTCATCCACAGCACCGCACCGTCCTACATTGTATCCCTCACCCACAGCACAGCGCCGCCCTACATTGTGTCCCTCATCCACAGCACCACACCACTCTACATTGTATCCCTCACCCACAGCACCCTGCTGCCCTACATTGTATCCCTCATCCACAGCACTGCGCCGCCCTACATTGTGTCCCTCATCCACAGCACCGCACCGTCCTACATTGTATCCCTCACCCACAGCACAGCGCCGCCCTACATTGTGTCCCTCATCCACAGCACCACACCACTCTACATTGTATCCCTCACCCACAGCACCCTGCTGCCCTACATTGTATCCCTCATCCACAGCACTGCGCCGCCCTACATTGTATTCCTCATTCACAGCACCGCCCTACATTGTATCCCTCATCCACAGCACCGCACCGCCCTACATTATATCCCTCATCCACAGCACCGCGCCGCCCTACATTGTATCCCTCATCCACAGCACCGCCCTACATTGTATCCCTCATCCACAGCGCCGCCCTACATTGTATCCCTCATCAACAGCACCGCGCCGCCCTACACTGTATCCCTCATCCACAGCACCGCACCGCCCTACATTGTATCCCTCATCCACAGCACCGTGCCGCCCTGCATTGTATCCCTCATCCACCTCGCCGCCCTACACTGTATCCCTCATCCACAGCACCGCACCGCCCTACATTGTATCCCTCATCCACAGCACCGCGCCGCCCTGCATTGTATTCCTCATCCACAGCACCATGCCGCCCTACATTGTATCCCTCATCCACAGCACCGCACCGCCCTACATTGTATCCGTCATCCACAGCACCGCGCCGCCCTACATTGTATCCCACATCCACAGCACCGCGCCGCCCTACATTGTATCCCTCGGTGCAGTGCTGTATACAGTATGCTACATTATATACACCCTGTATTATATAACTATACACCTATATACACACAGTATACACTATATACAGTATACTACATTATATACACCCCTGTATTATATAACTATACACCTATATACACACACAGTATACACTATATACAGTATACTACATTATACACACCCCTGTATTATATAACTATACACCTATATATACACAGTATACACTATATACAGTATACTACATTATATACACCCTGTATTATATAACTATACACCTATATATACACAGTATACACTATATACAGTATACTACATTATATACACCCCTGTATTATATAACTATACACCTATATATACACAGTATACACTATATACAGTATAGTACATTATATATACCCTGTATTATATTACTATACACCTATATATACACACAGTATACACTATATACAGTATACATTATATACACCCTGTATTATATAACTATACACCTATATATACACACAGTATACACTATATACAGTATACTACATTATATACACCCCTGTATTATAACTATAACCTATATATATATATATATATATACACACACACACAGTATACACTATATACAGTATACTACATTATATACACCCCTGTATTATATAACTATACACCTATATATACACAGTATACACTATATACAGTATACTACATTATATACACCCTGTATTATATAACTATACACCTATATATACACAGTATACACTATATACAGTATACTACATTATATACACCCCTGTATTATATAACTATACACCTATATATACACAGTATACACTATATACAGTATACTACATTATATACACCCCTGTATTATATAACTATACACCTATATACACACAGTATACACTATATACAGTATACTACATTATACACACCCCTGTATTATATAACTATACACCTATATATACACATAGTATACACTATATACAGTATACATTATATACACCCTGTATTATATAACTATACACCTATATATACACACAGTATACTACATTATATACACCCCTGTATTATAACTATAACCTATATATACACACAGTATACACTATATACAGTATACTACATTATATCCACAGCACAGCGCCCCCCTATATTGTATCTCTCATCCACAGCACCGCGCCGCCCTACATTGTATCCCTCATCCACAGCGCCCCCCTATATTGTATCTCTCATCCACAGCACCGCGCCGCCCTACATTGTATCCCTCATCCACAGCGCCGTGCCGCCCTACATTGTATCCCTCATCCACAGCACCGCCCTACATTGTATCCCTCATCCATAGCACTGCACCGCCCTACATTGTATCCCTCATCCATAGCACCGCACCGCCCTACATTGTATCCCTCATTCACAGCACCGCCCTACATTGTATCCCTCATCCACAGCACCCCCTATATTGTATCTCTCATCCACAGCACCGCACCGCCCTACATTGTATCCCTCATCCACAGCACCGCATCGCCCTACATTGTATCCCTCACCCACAGCACAGCGCCCCCCTACATTGTATCACTCATCCACAGCACCGCACCGCCCTACATTGTTTCCCTCACCCACAGCACAGCGCCGCCCTACATTGTATCCCTCATCCACAGCACCACGCTGCCCTACATTGTATCCCTCATCCACAGCACTGCGCCGCCCTACATTGTATCCCTCATCCACAGCACCGAGCTGCCTTACCTTGTATCCCTCATCCACCGCGCCGCACTACATTGTATCCCTCAACCACAGCGCCGCCCTACATTGTATCCCTCAACCACAGCGCCGCCCTACATTGTATCCCTCATCCACAGCACCGCGCCGCCCTACATTGTATCCCTCAGCCACAGCACCGCACCACCCTAAATTGTATCCCTCCTCCACAGCACCGCACCGCCCTACACTGTATCCCTCAGCCACAGCACCACCCTACATTGTATCCCTCAGCCACAGCACCGCCCTACATTGTATTCCTCATCCACAGCACCGCACTACATTGTATCCCTCATCCACAGCGCCCCCCCATATTGTATCTCTCACCCACAGCACCGCGCCGCCCTACATTGTATCCCTCATCCACAGCGCCGCACCGCCCTACATTGTATCCCTCATCCACAGCACTGCACTGCCCTACATTGTATCCCTGATCCACAGCGCCCCCCTATATTGTATCTCTCATCCACAGCACCGCGCCGCCCTACATTGTATCCCTCATCCACAGCACCGCACCGCCCTACATTGTATCCCTCACCCACAGCACCGCGCCGCCCAACATTGTATCCCTCACCCACAGCACAGCGCCGCCCTACATTGTGTCCCTCATCCACAGCACCACACCACTCTACATTGTATCCCTCACCCACAGCACCCTGCTGCCCTACATTGTATCCCTCATCCACAGCACTGCGCCGCCCTACATTGTATTCCTCATTCACAGCACCGCCCTACATTGTATCCCTCATCCACAGCACCGCGCCGCCCAACATTGTATCCCTCATCCACAGCGCCGCCCTACATTGTATCCCTCATCCACAGCACCGCACCGCCCTACATTGTATCCCTCATCCACAGCACCGCGCCGCCCTGCATTGTATCCCTCATCCACCGCGCCGCCCTACATTGTATCCCTCATCCACCGCGCCGCCCTACATTGTATCCCTCATCCACAGCACCGCGCCGCCCTGCATTGTATCCCTCATCCACCGCGCCGCCCTACACTGTATCCCTCATCCACAGCACCGCACCGCCCTACATTGTATCCCTCATCCACCGCACCGCCCTACATTGTATCCCTCATCCACAGCACCGCGCCGCCCTGCATTGTATCCCTCATCCACCGCGCCGCCCTACACTGTATCCCTCATCCACAGCACCGCACCGCCCTACATTGTATCCCTCATCCACAGCACCGCGCCGCCCTGCATTGTATCCCTCATCCACCGCACCGCCCTACATTGTATCCCTCATCCACAGCACCGCGCCACCCTACATTGTATCCCTCATCCACAGCACCGCGCCGCCCTACATTGTATCCCTCATCCACAGCACCGCGCCGCCCAACATTGTATCCCACATCCACAGCACCGCGCCGCCCTACACTGTATCCCTCATCCACAGCACCGCGCCGCCCAACATTGTATCCCACATCCACAGCACCGCGTCGCCCTACATTGCATCCCTCATCCACAGCACCGCGCCGCCCAACATTGTATCCCACATCCACAGCACCGCGCTGCCCTACATTGTATCCCTCATCCACAGCACCGCGCCGCCCAACATTGTATCCCGCATCCACAGCACCGCGCCGCCCAACATTGTATCCCGCATCCACAGCACCGCGCCGCCCAACATTGTATCCCACATCCACAGCACCGCACCGCCCTGCATTGTATCCCACATCCACAGCACCGCCCTACATTGCATCCCTCATCCACAGCACCACCCTATATTGTATCCCTCATCCACAGCACAGCGCCGCCCAACATTGTATCCCACATCCACAGCACCGCACCGCCCTGCATTGTATCCCTCATCCACAGCACCCCCTACATTGTATCCCTCATCCACAGCACCCCCTACATTGTATCCCTCGGTGCAGTGCTGTATACAGTATGCTACATTATATACACCCTGTATTATATAACTATACACCTATATACACACAGTATACACTATATACAGTATACTACATTATACACACCCCTGTATTATATAACTATACACCTATATATACACAGTATACACTATATACAGTATACTACATTATATACACCCCTGTATTATATAACTATACACCTATATATACACAGTATACACTATATACAGTATAGTACATTATATATACCCTGTATTATATTACTATACACCTATATATACACACAGTATACACTATATACAGTATACATTATATACACCCTGTATTATATAACTATACACCTATATATACACACAGTATACACTATATACAGTATACATTATATACCCCTGTATTATATAACTATACACCTATATATACACACAGTATACACTATATACAGTATACTACATTATATACACCCCTGTATTATAACTATAACCTATATATATATATATATATATATATATATATATATATATATATATATATATATATGTATATATACACACACACACACACAGTATACACTATATACAGTATACTACATTATATACACCCCTGTATTATATAACTATACACCTATATATACACAGTATACACTATATACAGTATACTACATTATATACACCCTGTATTATATAACTATACACCTATATATACACAGTATACACTATATACAGTATACTACATTATATACACCCTGTATTATATAACTATACACCTATATATACACAGTATACACTATATACAGTATACTACATTATATACACCCCTGTATTATATAACTATACACCTATATATACACAGTATACACTATATACAGTATACTACATTATATACACCCTGTATTATATAACTATACACCTATATATACACAGTATACACTATATACAGTATACTACATTATATACACCCTGTATTATATAACTATACACCTATATATACACAGTATACACTATATACAGTATACTACATTACATACACCCCTGTATTATATAACTATACACCTATATATACACACAGTATACACTATATACAGTATACATTATATACACCCTGTATTATATAACTATACACCTATATATACACACAGTATACACTATATACAGTATACTACATTATATACACCCCTGTATTATAACTATAACCTATATATACACACACAGTATACACTATATACAGTATGCATTATATACACCCTGTATTATATAACTATACACCTATATATACACAGTATACACTATATACAGTATACTACATTATATACACCCTGTATTATATAACTATACACCTATATATACACACAGTATACTACATTATATACACCCCTGTATTATAACTATAACCTATATATACACACAGTATACACTATATACAGTATACTACATTATATCCACAGCACAGCGCCCCCCTACATTGTATCACTCATCCACAGCACCACGCCGCCCTACATTGGATCCCTCACCCACAGCACAGCGCCGCCCTACATTGTATCCCTCATCCACAGCACCACGCCGCCCTACATTGTATCCCTCATCCACAGCACTGCGCCGCCCTACATTGTATCCCTCATCCACAGCACCACGCCGCCCTACATTGTATCCCTCATCCACAGCACCACGCCGCCCTACATTGTATCCCTCATCCACAGCACTGCGCCGCCCTACATTGTATCCCTCATCCACAGCACTGCGCCGCCCTACATTGTATCCCTCATCCACAGCACCGCGCTGCCTTACCTTGTATCCCTCATCCACCGCGCCGCACTACATTGTATCCCTCAACCACAGCGCCGCCCTACATTGTATCCCTCAACCACAGCGCCGCCCTACATTGTATCCCTCATCCACAGCACCGCGCCGCCCTACATTGTATCCCTCATCCACAGCACCACCCT
>NC_089843.1:177500-287500 GCF_035609145.1 Eleutherodactylus coqui | reverse complement strand
CGTGCCGCCCTACATTGTATCCCTCATCCACAGCACCGCCCTACATTGTATCCCTCATCCACAGCACCACCCTACATTGTATCCCTCATCCATAGCACTGCACCGCCCTACATTGTATCCCTCATCCATAGCACCGCACCGCCCTACATTGTATCCCTCATCCACAGCACCCCCTATATTGTATCTCTCATCCACAGCACCGCACCGCCCTACATTGTATCCCTCACCCACAGCACAGCGCCCCCCTACATTCTATCACTCATCCACAGCACCGCACCGCCCTACATTGTTTCCCTCACCCACAGCACAGCGCCGCCCTACATTGTATCCCTCATCCACAGCACCACGCTGCCCTACATTGTATCCCTCATCCACAGCACCGCGCCGCCCTACATTGTATCCCACATCCACAGCACTGCGCCGCCCTACATTGTATCCCTCATCCACAGCACCGAGCTGCCTTACCTTGTATCCCTCATCCACCGCGCCGCACTACATTGTATCCCTCAACCACAGCGCCGCCCTACATTGTATCCCTCAACCACAGCGCCGCCCTACATTGTATCCCTCATCCACAGCACCGCGCCGCCCTACATTGTATCCCTCATCCACAGCACCACCCTACATTGTATCCCTCAGCCACAGCACCGCACCACCCTAAATTGTATCCCTCCTCCACAGCACCGCACCGCCCTACACTGTATCCCTCAGCCACAGCACCACCCTACATTGTATCCCTCAGCCACAGCACCGCCCTACATTGTATTCCTCATCCACAGCACCGCACTACATTGTATCCCTCATCCACAGCGCCCCCCCATATTGTATCTCTCACCCACAGCACCGCGCCGCCCTACATTGTATCCCTCATCCACAGCGCCGCACCGCCCTACATTGTATCCCTCATCCACAGCACTGCACTGCCCTACATTGTATCCCTGATCCACAGCGCCCCCCTATATTGTATCTCTCATCCACAGCACCGCGCCGCCCTACATTGTATCCCTCATCCACAGCACCGCACCGCCCTACATTGTATCCCTCACCCACAGCACCGCGCCGCCCAACATTGTATCCCTCACCCACAGCACAGCGCCGCCCTACATTGTGTCCCTCATCCACAGCACCACACCACTCTACATTGTATCCCTCACCCACAGCACCCTGCTGCCCTACATTGTATCCCTCATCCACAGCACTGCGCCGCCCTACATTGTATTCCTCATTCACAGCACCGCCCTACATTGTATCCCTCATCCACAGCACCGCGCCGCCCAACATTGTATCCCTCATCCACAGCGCCGCCCTACATTGTATCCCTCATCCACAGCACCGCACCGCCCTACATTGTATCCCTCATCCACAGCACCGCGCCGCCCTGCATTGTATCCCTCATCCACCGCGCCGCCCTACATTGTATCCCTCATCCACAGCACCGCGCCGCCCTGCATTGTATCCCTCATCCACCGCGCCGCCCTACACTGTATCCCTCATCCACAGCACCGCACCGCCCTACATTGTATCCCTCATCCACCGCACCGCCCTACATTGTATCCCTCATCCACAGCACCGCGCCGCCCTGCATTGTATCCCTCATCCACCGCGCCGCCCTACACTGTATCCCTCATCCACAGCACCGCACCGCCCTACATTGTATCCCTCATCCACAGCACCGCGCCGCCCTGCATTGTATCCCTCATCCACCGCACCGCCCTACATTGTATCCCTCATCCACAGCACCGCGCCACCCTACATTGTATCCCTCATCCACAGCACCGCGCCGCCCTACATTGTATCCCTCATCCACAGCACCGCGCCGCCCAACATTGTATCCCACATCCACAGCACCGCGCCGCCCTACACTATATCCCTCATCCACAGCACCGCGCCGCCCAACATTGTATCCCACATCCACAGCACCGCGTCGCCCTACATTGCATCCCTCATCCACAGCACCGCGCCGCCCAACATTGTATCCCACATCCACAGCACCGCGCTGCCCTACATTGTATCCCTCATCCACAGCACCGCGCCGCCCAACATTGTATCCCGCATCCACAGCACCGCGCCGCCCAACATTGTATCCCGCATCCACAGCACCGCGCCGCCCAACATTGTATCCCACATCCACAGCACCGCACCGCCCTGCATTGTATCCCTCATCCACAGCACCGCCCTACATTGCATCCCTCATCCACAGCACCACCCTATATTGTATCCCTCATCCACAGCACAGCGCCGCCCTACATTGTATCCCTCATCCACAGCACCGCGCCGCCCAACATTGTATCCCACATCCACAGCACCGCGCCGCCCTGCATTGTATCCCTCATCCACAGCACCCCCTACATTGTATCCCTCATCCACAGCACCCCCTACATTGTATCCCTCGGTGCAGTGCTGTATACAGTATGCTACATTATATACACCCTGTATTATATAACTATACACCTATATACACACAGTATACACTATATACAGTATACTACATTATACACACCCCTGTATTATATAACTATACACCTATATATACACAGTATACACTATATACAGTATAGTACATTATATATACCCTGTATTATATTACTATACACCTATATATACACACAGTATACACTATATACAGTATACATTATATACACCCTGTATTATATAACTATACACCTATATATACACACAGTATACACTATATACAGTGTACATTATATACCCCTGTATTATATAACTATACACCTATATATACACACAGTATACACTATATACAGTATACTACATTATATACACCCCTGTATTATAACTATAACCTATATATATATATATATATATATATATATATATATATATACACACACACACACAGTATACACTATATACAGTATACTACATTATATACACCCCTGTATTATATAACTATACACCTATATATACACAGTATACACTATATACAGTATACTACATTATATACACCCTGTATTATATAACTATACACCTATATATACACAGTATACACTATATACAGTATACTACATTATATACACCCTGTATTATATAACTATACACCTATATATACACAGTATACACTATATACAGTATACTACATTATATACACCCCTGTATTATATAACTATACACCTATATATACACACAGTATACACTATATACAGTATACATTATATACACCCTGTATTATATAACTATACACCTATATATACACACAGTTGACACTATATACAGTATACTACATTATATACACCCCTGTATTATAACTATAACCTATATATACACACACACAGTATACACTATATACAGTATACTACATTATATACACCCTGTATTATATAACTATACACCTATATATACACACAGTATACTACATTATATACACCCCTGTATTATAACTATAACCTATATATACACACAGTATACACTATATACAGTATACTACATTATATCCACAGCACAGCGCCCCCCTACATTGTATCACTCATCCACAGCACCACGCCGCCCTACATTGGATCCCTCACCCACAGCACAGCGCCGCCCTACATTGTATCCCTCATCCACAGCACCACGCCGCCCTACATTGTATCCCTCATCCACAGCACTGCGCCGCCCTACATTGTATCCCTCATCCACAGCACCGCGCTGCCTTACCTTGTATCCCTCATCCACCGCGCCGCACTACATTGTATCCCTCAACCACAGCGCCGCCCTACATTGTATCCCTCAACCACAGCGCCGCCCTACATTGTATCCCTCATCCACAGCACCGCGCCGCCCTACATTGTATCCCTCATCCACAGCACCACCCTACATTGTATCCCTCAACCACAGCGCCGCCCTACATTGTATCCCTCATCCACAGCACCGCGCCGCCCTACATTGTATCCCTCATCCACAGCACCACCCTACATTGTATCCCTCAACCACAGCGCCGCCCTACATTGTATCCCTCATCCACAGCACCGCGCCGCCCTACATTGTATCCCTCATCCACAGCACCACCCTACATTGTATTCCTCATCCACAGCACCGCACTACATTGTATCCCTCATCCACAGCGCCGCCCTATATTGTATCTCTCATCCACAGCACTGCACTGCCCTACATTGTATCCCTCATCCACAGCACCGCACCGCCCTACATTGTATCCCTCATCCACAGCACTGCACTGCCCTACATTGTATCCCTCATCCACAGCACCGCACCGTCCTACATTGTATCCCTCATCCACAGCACCGCACCGTCCTACATTGTATTCCTCATTCACAGCACCGCCCTATATTGTATCTCTCATCCACAGCACCGCACCGCCCTACATTGTATCCCTCACCCACAGCACCGCGCCGCCCTACATTGTATCCCTCATCCACAGCACCGCACCGTCCTACATTGTATCCCTCACCCACAGCACAGCGCCGCCCTACATTGTGTCCCTCATCCACAGCACCACACCACTCTACATTGTATCCCTCACCCACAGCACCCTGCTGCCCTACATTGTATCCCTCATCCACAGCACTGCGCCGCCCTACATTGTGTCCCTCATCCACAGCACCGCACCGTCCTACATTGTATCCCTCACCCACAGCACAGCGCCGCCCTACATTGTGTCCCTCATCCACAGCACCACACCACTCTACATTGTATCCCTCACCCACAGCACCCTGCTGCCCTACATTGTATCCCTCATCCACAGCACTGCGCCGCCCTACATTGTATTCCTCATTCACAGCACCGCCCTACATTGTATCCCTCATCCACAGCACCGCACCACCCTACATTGTATCCCTCATCCACAGCACCGCGCCGCCCAACATTGTATCCCTCATCCACAGCGCCGCCCTACATTGTATCCCTCATCCACAGCACCGCGCCGCCCTACACTGTATCCCTCATCCACAGCACCGCACCGCCCTACATTGTATCCCTCATCCACAGCACCGTGCCGCCCTGCATTGTATCCCTCATCCACCGCGCCGCCCTACACTGTATCCCTCATCCACAGCACCGCACCGCCCTACATTGTATCCCTCATCCACAGCACCGCGCCGCCCTGCATTGTATTCCTCATCCACAGCACCATGCCGCCCTACATTGTATCCCTCATCCACAGCACCGCGCCGCCCTACATTGTATCCCTCATCCACAGCACCGCGCCGCCCTGCATTGTATTCCTCATCCACAGCACCATGCCGCCCTACATTGTATCCCTCATCCACAGCACCGCGCCGCCCTACATTGTATCCCACATCCACAGCACCGCGCCGCCCTACATTGTATCCCTCGGTGCAGTGCTGTATACAGTATGCTACATTATATACACCCTGTATTATATAACTATACACCTATATACACACAGTATACACTAAATACAGTATACTACATTATATACACCCCTGTATTATATAACTATACACCTATATACACACAGTATACACTATATACAGTATACTACATTATACACACCCCTGTATTATATAACTATACACCTATATATACACAGTATACACTATATACAGTATACTACATTATATACACCCCTGTATTATATAACTATACACCTATATATACACACAGTATACACTATATACAGTATACTACATTATATACACCCCTGTATTATATAACTATACACCTATATATACACACAGTATACACTATATACAGTATACATTATATACACCCTGTATTATATAACTATACACCTATATATACACACAGTATACACTATATACAGTATACTACATTATATACACCCTGTATTATATAACTATACACCTATATATACACAGTATACACTATATACAGTACACTACATTATATACACCCCTGTATTATATAACTATACACCTATATACACACAGTATACACTATATACAGTATACTACATTATATACACCCTGTATTATATAACTATACACCTATATACACACAGTATACACTATATACAGTATAGTACATTATATACACCCCTGTATTATATAACTATACACCTATATACACACAGTATACACTATATACAGTATACTACATTATATACACCCTGTATTATATAACTATACACCTATATACACACAGTATACACTATATACAGTATACTACATTATATACACCCTGTATTATATAACTATACACCTATATATACACATAGTATACACTATATACAGTATACTACATTATACACACCCTGTATTATATAACTATACACCTATATATACACACAGTATACACTATATACAGTATACTACATTATATACACCCTGTATTATATAACTATACACCTATATATACACACAGTATACACTATATACAGTATACTACATTATATATACCCCTGTATTATATAACTATACACCTATATATACACACAGTATACACTATATACAGTATACTACATTATATACACCCCTGTATTATTACTATAACCTATATATACACACAGTACACACTATATACAGTATACTACATTATATACACCCTGTATTATATAACTATACACCTATATATACACAGTATACACTATATACAGTATACTACATTATATACACCCTGTATTATATAACTATACACCTATATACACACAGTATACACTATATACAGTATACTACATTATATACACCCTGTATTATATAACTATACACCTATATACACACAGTATACACTATATACAGTATACTACATTATATACACACCCTGTATTATATAACTATACCCCTATATATACACACAGTATACACTATATACAGTATATACACCCCTGTATTATATAACTATACACCTATATACACACAGTATACACTATATACAGTATACATTATATACACCCTGTATTATATAACTATACACCTATATATACACACTATATACAGTATACTACATTATATACACCCTGTATTATATAACTATACACCAATATATACACAGTATACACTATATACAGTATACTACATTATATACACCCCTGTATTATATAACTATACACCTATATACACAGTATACACTATATACAGTATACTACATTATATACACCCCTGTATTATATAACTATACACCTATATATACACAGTATACACTATATACAGTATACTACATTATATACACCCTGTATTATATAACTATACACCTATATATACACAGTATTAACTATATACAGTATACTACATTATATACACCCCTGTATTATATAACTATACACCTATATACACAGTATACACTATATACAGTATACTACATTATATACACCCCTGTATTATATAACTATACACCTATATACACACAGTATACACTATATACAGTATACTACATTATATACACCCCTGTATTATACAACTATACACCTATATATACAGTGTACTACATTATATACACCCCTGTATTATATAACTATACACCTATATACACAGTATACACTATATACAGTATACTACATTATATACACCCCTGTATTATATAACTATACACCTATATATACACACAGTATACACTATATACAGTATACTACATTATATACACCCTGTATTATATAACTATACACCTATATACACACAGTATACACTATATACAGTATACCACATTATATACACCCTGTATTATAAAACTATACACCTATATATACACAGTATACACTATATACAGTATACTACATTATATACACCCTGTATTATATAACTATACACCTATATATACACAGTATACACTATATACAGTATACTACATTATATACACCCTGTATTATATAACTATACACCTATATATACACACAGTATACACTATATACAGTATACTACATTATATACACCCTGTATTATATAACTATACACCTATATATACACACAGTATACTACATTATATACACCCCTGTATTATAACTATAACCTATATATACACACAGTATACACTATATACAGTATACTACATTATATACACCCCTGTATTATATAACTATACACCTATATATACACAGTATACACTATATACAGTATACTACATTATATACACCCTGTATTATATAACTATACACCTATATATACACACAGTATACACTATATACAGTATACTACATTATATACACCCTGTATTATATAACTATACACCTATATATACACACAGTATACTACATTATATACACCCCTGTATTATAACTGGGTCATTCCACATCAATTGGACCAATTTTCAAAATCGTCCCCACTCGACCGTCTCCGATTTTGCTGAAAATTTACTCAGATATATGTATATGTTTGAAACGAGGTTCTGTGAAGTTTTAGCTCCAGATCTTAAATACCTGTGGCACTGTCGCCTTTACACTGGAGGTCCCACTGAGCTCGCGGCTTCAGCTACAAGGATTTTGCAAACTTTGGCACATAGGCATTATAGAAATATACTGGCTATGATGCTGAAATTGGACATACTAGCTCAACTTTTGCTGGTGAACACAAAAAAATTAGTACCGGCTATCAC
This sequence comes from Eleutherodactylus coqui, assembly GCF_035609145.1. Taxonomy (NCBI): domain Eukaryota; kingdom Metazoa; phylum Chordata; class Amphibia; order Anura; family Eleutherodactylidae; genus Eleutherodactylus; species Eleutherodactylus coqui. Next base: position 279,040 of record NC_089843.1, on the reverse strand, counting down.
AAAAGAATATATCGGCCACAATTTTGTGTCAAAGTAGCTTGAAAATCACGCCGCATGACATTTACACCAAACTTTGGCCAAGTATAGCTCAAGACCAAAAACCACTTGTAACCGGTGCTTTGCTCTGTACACCAAACAGCTACATGGCTTTGCACTGCTGCAATATCACGGTCAAAGCATATGTATTTGTGAAGATATTCACACCCACATATGATGAAAAATGTTAAATGATCCAATCTGACCTATTTTTAAGGTCAAATATCTAAAAAAGGGTACCCCTGAAATCTGTTTATTCTGATATCAGTGGAAAGAGCAAATTTTTCTCTACAAGGATCATCATTTTATTTTTTGGAGTCTTTCAGTTTAAGAAAAGAAAAATGCCACTGAACATGGCGTTTTTAAACATACGCAATGAATGATAAATGCACTATTGAAACCCTTGCGTTGGTCCATGGTGGTTATACCACTACCAATTCCCTAAGAATTGGTATTATAATCCTATTAAGAATTGTAATAATGCCAAATCTTTTGAGAATTGGCAGCCCCATCGCCTAGGGGCCACGCCCGATAGCCGTGCAAGGCCAGCCACGGGCGGTCTCTTTATCACAGGTTCCGAAGCCTGAGGGTGGGTGTCTTAGCCTAGGATCCCAAGCCTAATATTGGGTCTCTTTTGTTGGTTCCCAAGCCATAATGTTCAGTCTAAGTGGTCTGGAACTGTTGCTGAATTTGCAACATAATTGGCTCCAAGAAGCTGTATTGTCGTCCCATTGCTGTTGCAGCTGGTGCTGGCAGTATTGCAATGATTGACTGCTCAGGAATCCAGCAGGTATCATTTCTCACAGGCCAGTGAAAGAAGCTAGCTGGTCCATGAGGATGCATGAAATTTATTAATGCATCATGGTCGTCGACTGAAATTTCAGAAATATTTCCAATCCACCAGTTGTTATCGTAAATGCAGGCAATGTATTGCCCTGGCTGGAGGTTTGCAATTGGCACAAAAGGCATTTCTGATCTGACAGATCGATCTACATGGGCAATGAAAGATGATGTGTCATTTGACACCCTTGAAATGCGAATCTTTTTGTCATCAATTGGCACAAACTGGTGATTTTCTCGTGTTCCAGCAATTGTATGTCCATCTTTGAACCGTTCTTCTTGAACTACCCGTATTTCATCAATTTTTTGACCAGTACACCAAACACTGCATGCAACATTTTTTCTTCTGACCAAAAGCGGGGCAGCTGAGCAGAAACCAAACAGACCTCATAACAGTCTGGTCGGTGCTGTCCGAAGACTGAGCTATTCTGCCATAAGGATTCCCCTTTCCTGATCCTTTCCTGAGGGCAAATTCAGCAACAGTTCCAGACCACTTAGACTGAACATTATGGCTTGGGAACCAACAAAAGAGACCCAATATTAGGCTTGGGATCCTAGGCTAAGACACCCACCCTCAGGCTTCGGAACCTGTGATAAAGAGACCGCCCGTGGCTGGCCTTGCACGGCTATCGGGCGTGGCCCCTAGGCGATGGGGGCTGCCAATTCTCAAAAGATTTGGCATTATTACAATTCTTAATAGGATTATAATACCAATTCTTAGGGAATTGGTAGTGGTATAACCACCATGGACCAACGCAAGGGTTTCAATAGTGCATTTATCATTCATTGCGTATGTTTAAAAACGCCATGTTCAGTGGCATTTTTCTTTTCTTAAACTGAAAGACTCCAAAAAATAAAATGATGATCCTTGTAGAGAAAAATTTGCTCTTTCCACTGATATCAGAATAAATAGATTTGAGGGGGTACCCTTTTTTAGATATTTGACCTTAAAAATAGGTCAGATTTGATCATTTAACATTTTTCATCATATGTGGGTGTGAATATCTTCACAAATACATATGCTTTGACCGTGATATTGCAGCAGTGCAAAGCCATGTAGCTGTTTGGTGTACTGGTCAAAGCACAAATTACCAATGGTTTTTGGTTTTGAGATATATTTAACCAAAGTATGGCTTAAGTTTGCAAAATCCTCGTAGCTGAAGCCGCGCGCTCATTGGGACCTCCAGTGAAAGGGCAACAGTGTCCCAGGTATTTGATATCTGGCCCTAGAACTTTACAGAACCTCGTTTCAAACATACATGTACATCCTTATAAATTTTCAGCAAAATCGGAGATGGCCGAGTGGGGACCACTGGTCCACTTGGCATGGAATGACCCAACTATAACCTATATATACACACAGTATACACTATATACAGTATACTACATTATATACACCCCTGTATTATATAAATATACACCTATATACACAGTATACACTATATACAGTATACTACATTATATACACCCCTGTATTATATAACTATACACCTATTTATACACAGTATACACTATATACAGTATACTACATTATATACACCCTGTATTATATAACTATACACCTATATATACACACAGTATACACTATATACAGTATACTACATTATATACACCCTGTATTATATAACTATACACCTATATACACACAATATACACTATACACAGTATACTACATTATATACACCCGGTATTATATAACTATACACCTATATATATACACACACAGTATACACTATATACAGTATACTACATTATATACACCCTGTATTATATAACTATACACCTATATATACACACAGTATACACTACATACAGTATACTACATTATATACACCCTGTATTATATAACTATACACCTATATATACACAGTATACACTATATACAGTATACTACATTATATACACCCCTGTATTATATAACTATACACCTATATATACACAGTATACACTATATACAGTATACTACATTATATACACCATGTATTATATAACTATACACCTATATATACACACAGTATACACTATATACAGTATACTACATTATATACACCCCTGTATTATATAACTATACACCTATATATACACACAGTATACACTATATACAGTATACTACATTATATACACCCTGTATTATATAACTATACACCTATATATACACACAGTATACACTATATACAGTATACTACATTATATACACCCTGTATTATATAACTATACACCTATATATACACACAGTATACACTATATACAGTATACTACATTATATACACCCTGTATTATATAACTATACACCTATATATACACAGTATACACTATATACAGTATACTACATTATATGCACCCTGTATTATATAACTATACACCTATATATACACAGTATACACTATATACAGTATACTACATTATATACACCCTGTATTATATAACTATACACCTATACACACACAGTATACACTATATACAGTATACTACATTATATACACCCTGTATTATATAAGTATACACCTATATATACACACAGTATACACTATATACAGTATACTACATTATATACACCCTGTATTATATAACTATACACCTATATATACACAGTATACACTATATACAGTATACTACATTATATACACCCTGTATTATATAACTATACACCTATATATACACAGTATACACTATATACAGTATACTACAATATATACACCCTGTATTATATAACTATACACCTATATATACACACACAGTATACACTATATACAGTATACTACATTATATACCCTGTATTATATAACTATACACCTATATATACACAGTATACACTATATACTGTATACTACATTATATACCCCTGTATTATATAACTATACACCTATATACACACACAGTATACACTATATACAGTATACTACATTATATACACCCTGTATTATATAACTATACACCTATATATACACACAATATACACTATATACTGTATACTACATTATATACACCCTGTATTATATAACTATACACCTATATATACACACAGTATACACTATATACAGTATACTACATTATATACACCCCTGTATTATATAACTATACACCTATATACACACACAGTATACACTATATACAGTATACTACATTATATACACCCTGTATTATATAACTATACACCTATATATACACAGTATACACTATATACAGTATACTACATTATATACACCCTGTATTATATAACTATACACCTATATATACACACAGTATACACTATATACAGTATACTACATTATATACACCCTGTATTATATAACTATACACCTATATATACACAGTATACACTATATACAGTATACTACATTATATACACCCTGTATTATATAACTATACACCTATATATACACAGTATACACTATATACAGTATACTACATAATATACACCCGGTATTATATAACTATACACCTATATACACACAGTATACACTATATACAGTATACTACATTATATACACCCCTGTATTATATAACTATACACCTATATACACACACTATACACTATATACAGTATACTACATTATATACACCCTGTATTATATAACTATACACCTATATATACACACACTATACACTATATACAGTATACTACATTATATACACCCTGTATTATATAACTATACACCTATATACACACACAGTATACACTATATACAGTATACTACATTATATACACCCTGTATTATATAACTATACACCTATATACGCACACAGTATACACTATATACAGTATACTACATTATATACACCCCTGTATTATATAACTATACACCTATATATACACAGTATACACTATATACAGTATACTACATTATATACACCCCTGTATTATATAACTATACACCTATATACACACACTATACACTATATACAGTATACTACATTATATACACCCTGTATTATATAACTATACACCTATATATACACACACTATACACTATATACAGTATACTACATTATATACACCCTGTATTATATAACTATACACCTATATACACACACAGTATACACTATATACAGTATACTACATTATATACACCCTGTATTATATAACTATACACCTATATACACACAGTATACACTATATACAGTATACTACATTATATACACCCCTGTATTATATAACTATACACCTATATATACACAGTATACACTATATACAGTATACTACATTATATACACCCTGTATTATATAACTATACACCTATATATACACAGTATACACTATATACAGTATACTACATTATATACACCCCTGTATTATATAACTATACACCTATATACACACAGTATACACTATATACAGTATACTACATTATATACACCCTGTATTATATAACTATACACATATATATACACAGTATACACTATATACAGTATACTACATTATATACACCCCTGTATTATATAACTACACACCTATATACACACAGTATACACTATATACAGTATACTACATTATATACACCCTGTATTATATAACTATACACCTATATATACACAGTATACACTATATACAGTATACTACATTATATACACCCTGTATTATATAATTATACACCTATATATACACAGTATACACTATATACAGTATACTACATTATATACACCCCTGTATTATATAACTATACACCTATATATACACACAGTATACACTATATACAGTATACTACATTATATACACCCTGTATTATATAACTATACACCTATATATACACAGTATACACTATATACAGTATACTACATTATATACACCCCTGTATTATATAACTATACACCTATATATACACACAGTATACTACATTATATACACCCCTGTATTATATAACTATACACCTATATATACACACAGTTTACTATATACAGTACACTACATTATATACACCCTGTATTATATAACTATAAACCTATATATACACACATAGTATACACTATATACAGTATACTACATTATATACACCCTGTATTATATAACTATACACCTATATACACACACAGTATACACTATATACAGTATACCACATTATATACACCCTGTATTATATAACTATACACCTATATATACACACAGTATACACTATATACAGTATACTACATTATATACACCCTGTATTATATAACTATACCCCTATATATACACACAGTATACACTATATACAGTATACTACATTATATACACTCCTGTATTACATAACTATACACCTATATATACACACAGTATACACTATATACAGTATACTACATTATATACACCCCTGTATTATATAACTATACACCTATATATACACACAATATACACTATATACAGTATACTACATTATATACACCCTGTATTATATAACTATACACCTATATATACACACAGTATACACTATATACAGTATACTACATTATATACACCCTGTATTATATAACTATACACCTATATATACACACACAGTATACACTATATACAGTATACTACATTATATACACCCTGTATTATATAACTATACACCTATATATACACAGTATACACTATATACAGTATACTACATTATATACACCCTGTATTATATAACTATACACCTATATACACACACAGTATACACTATATACAGTATACTGCATTATATACACCCTGTATTATATAACTATACCCCTATATATACACACAGTATACACTATATACAGTATACTACATTATATACACCCCTGTATTATATAACTATACACCTATATACACACAGTATACACTATATACAGTGTACTACATTATATACACCCCTGTATTATATAACTATACACCTATATATACACAGTATACACTATATACAGTATACTACATTATATACACCCCTGTATTATATAACTATACACCTATATATACACACAGTATACACTATATACAGTATACTACATTATATACACCCTGTATTATATAACTATACACCTATATATACACACAGTATACACTATATACAGTATACTACATTATATACACCCTGTATTATATAACTATACACCTATATATACACACAGTGTACACTATATACAGTATACTACATTATATACACCCTGTATTATATAACTATACACCTATATACACACACAGTATACACTATATACAGTATACTACATTATATACACCCCTGTATTATATAACTATACACCTATATATACACACAGTATACACTATATACAGTATACTACATTATATACACCCCTGTATTATATAACTATACATCTATATATACACAGTATACACTATATACAGTATACTACATTATATACACCCTGTATTATATAACTATACACCTATATACACACAGTATACACTATATACAGTATACTACATTATATACACCCTGTATTATATAACTATACACCTATATACACACACAGTATACACTATATACAGTATACTACATTATATACACCCCTGTATTATATAACTATACACCTATATATACACACAGTATACACTATATACAGTATACTACATTATATACACCCCTGTATTATATAACTATACACCTATATATACACACAGTATACACTATATACAGTACTACATTATATACACCCTGTATTATATAACTATACACCTATATATACACACAGTATACACTATATACAGTATACTACATTATATACACCCCTGTATTATATAACTATACACCTATATATACACAGTATACACTATATACAGTATACTACATTATATACACCCTGTATTATATAACTATACACCTATATACACACAGTATACACTATATACAGTATACTACATTATATACACCCTGTATTATATAACTATACACCTATATACACACAGTATACACTATATACAGTATACTACATTATATACACCCTGTATTATATAACTATACACCTATATATACACACAGTATACACTATATACAGTATACTACATTATATACACCCCTGTATTATATAACTATACACCTATATACACACAGTATACACTATATACAGTATACTACATTATATACACCCTGTATTATATAACTATACACCTATATATACACAGTATACACTATATACAGTATACTACATTATATACACCCCTGTATTATATAACTATACACCTATATACACACAGTATACACTATATACAGTATACTACATTATATACACCCCTGTATTATATAACTATACACCTATATACACACAGTATACACTATATACAGTATACTACATTATATACACCCCTGTATTATATAACTATACACCTATATATACACACAGTATACACTATATACAGTATACTACATTATATACACCCCTGTATTATATAACTATACACCTATATATACACAGTATACACTATATACAGTATACTACATTATATACACCCTGTATTATATAACTATACACCTATATATACACAGTATACACTATATACAGTATACTACATTATATACACCCTGTATTATATAACTATACACCTATATACACAGTATACACTATATACAGTATACTACATTATACACACCCCTGTATTATATAACTATACACCTATATATACACAGTATACACTATATACAGTATACTACATTATATACACCCCTGTATTATATAACTATACACCTATATATACACAGTATACACTATATACAGTATACTACATTATATACACCCCTGTATTATATAACTATACACCTATATATACACACAGTATACACTATATACAGTATACTACATTATATACACCCCTGTATTATATAACTATACACCTATATATACACATAGTATACACTATATACAGTATACTACATTATATACACCCTGTATTATATAACTATACACCTATATATACACACACAGTATACACTATATACAGTATACTACATTATATACACCCTGTATTATATAACTATACACCTATATATACACAGTATACACTATATACAGTATACTACATTATATACACCCTGTATTATATAACTATACACCTATATATACACACAGTATACACTATATACAGTATACTACATTATATACACCCTGTATTATATAACTATACACCTATATATACACACTATATACAGTATACTACATTATATACACCCTGTATTATATAACTATACACCAATATATACACAGTATACACTATATACAGTATACTACATTATATACACCCCTGTATTATATAACTATACACCTATATACACAGTATACACTATATACAGTATACTACATTATATACACCCCTGTATTATATAACTATACACCTATATATACACAGTATACACTATATACAGTATACTACATTATATACACCCTGTATTATATAACTATACACCTATATATACACAGTATTAACTATATACAGTATACTACATTATATACACCCCTGTATTATATAACTATACACCTATATACACAGTATACACTATATACAGTATACTACATTATATACACCCCTGTATTATATAACTATACACCTATATACACACAGTATACACTATATACAGTATACTACATTATATACACCCCTGTATTATACAACTATACACCTATATATACAGTGTACTACATTATATACACCCCTGTATTATATAACTATACACCTATATACACAGTATACACTATATACAGTATACTACATTATATACACCCCTGTATTATATAACTATACACCTATATATACACACAGTATACACTATATACAGTATACTACATTATATACACCCTGTATTATATAACTATACACCTATATACACACAGTATACACTATATACAGTATACCACATTATATACACCCTGTATTATAAAACTATACACCTATATATACACAGTATACACTATATACAGTATACTACATTATATACACCCTGTATTATATAACTATACACCTATATATACACAGTATACACTATATACAGTATACTACATTATATACACCCTGTATTATATAACTATACACCTATATATACACACAGTATACACTATATACAGTATACTACATTATATACACCCTGTATTATATAACTATACACCTATATATACACACAGTATACTACATTATATACACCCCTGTATTATAACTATAACCTATATATACACACAGTATACACTATATACAGTATACTACATTATATACACCCCTGTATTATATAACTATACACCTATATATACACAGTATACACTATATACAGTATACTACATTATATACACCCTGTATTATATAACTATACACCTATATATACACACAGTATACACTATATACAGTATACTACATTATATACACCCTGTATTATATAACTATACACCTATATATACACACAGTATACTACATTATATACACCCCTGTATTATAACTATAACCTATATATACACACAGTATACACTATATACAGTATACTACATTATATACACCCCTGTATTATATAAATATACACCTATATACACAGTATACACTATATACAGTATACTACATTATATACACCCCTGTATTATATAACTATACACCTATTTATACACAGTATACACTATATACAGTATACTACATTATATACACCCTGTATTATATAACTATACACCTATATATACACACAGTATACACTATATACAGTATACTACATTATATACACCCTGTATTATATAACTATACACCTATATACACACAATATACACTATACACAGTATACTACATTATATACACCCGGTATTATATAACTATACACCTATATATATACACACACAGTATACACTATATACAGTATACTACATTATATACACCCTGTATTATATAACTATACACCTATATATACACACAGTATACACTACATACAGTATACTACATTATATACACCCTGTATTATATAACTATACACCTATATATACACAGTATACACTATATACAGTATACTACATTATATACAACCCTGTATTATATAACTATACACCTATATATACACAGTATACACTATATACAGTATACTACATTATATACACCATGTATTATATAACTATACACCTATATATACACACAGTATACACTATATACAGTATACTACATTATATACACCCCTGTATTATATAACTATACACCTATATATACACACAGTATACACTATATACAGTATACTACATTATATACACCCTGTATTATATAACTATACACCTATATATACACACAGTATACACTATATACAGTATACTACATTATATACACCCTGTATTATATAACTATACACCTATATATACACACAGTATACACTATATACAGTATACTACATTATATACACCCTGTATTATATAACTATACACCTATATATACACAGTATACACTATATACAGTATACTACATTATATGCACCCTGTATTATATAACTATACACCTATATATACACAGTATACACTATATACAGTATACTACATTATATACACCCTGTATTATATAACTATACACCTATACACACACAGTATACACTATATACAGTATACTACATTATATACACCCTGTATTATATAAGTATACACCTATATATACACACAGTATACACTATATACAGTATACTACATTATATACACCCTGTATTATATAACTATACACCTATATATACACAGTATACACTATATACAGTATACTACATTATATACACCCTGTATTATATAACTATACACCTATATATACACAGTATACACTATATACAGTATACTACAATATATACACCCTGTATTATATAACTATACACCTATATATACACACACAGTATACACTATATACAGTATACTACATTATATACCCTGTATTATATAACTATACACCTATATATACACAGTATACACTATATACTGTATACTACATTATATACCCTGTATTATATAACTATACACCTATATACACACACAGTATACACTATATACAGTATACTACATTATATACACCCTGTATTATATAACTATACACCTATATATACACACAATATACACTATATACTGTATACTACATTATATACACCCTGTATTATATAACTATACACCTATATATACACACAGTATACACTATATACAGTATACTACATTATATACACCCCTGTATTATATAACTATACACCTATATACACACACAGTATACACTATATACAGTATACTACATTATATACACCCTGTATTATATAACTATACACCTATATATACACAGTATACACTATATACAGTATACTACATTATATACACCCTGTATTATATAACTATACACCTATATATACACACAGTATACACTATATACAGTATACTACATTATATACACCCTGTATTATATAACTATACACCTATATATACACAGTATACACTATATACAGTATACTACATTATATACACCCTGTATTATATAACTATACACCTATATATACACAGTATACACTATATACAGTATACTACATAATATACACCCGGTATTATATAACTATACACCTATATACACACAGTATACACTATATACAGTATACTACATTATATACACCCCTGTATTATATAACTATACACCTATATACACACACTATACACTATATACAGTATACTACATTATATACACCCTGTATTATATAACTATACACCTATATATACACACACTATACACTATATACAGTATACTACATTATATACACCCTGTATTATATAACTATACACCTATATACACACACAGTATACACTATATACAGTATACTACATTATATACACCCTGTATTATATAACTATACACCTATATACGCACACAGTATACACTATATACAGTATACTACATTATATACACCCCTGTATTATATAACTATACACCTATATATACACAGTATACACTATATACAGTATACTACATTATATACACCCCTGTATTATATAACTATACACCTATATACACACACTATACACTATATACAGTATACTACATTATATACACCCTGTATTATATAACTATACACCTATATATACACACACTATACACTATATACAGTATACTACATTATATACACCCTGTATTATATAACTATACACCTATATACACACACAGTATACACTATATACAGTATACTACATTATATACACCCTGTATTATATAACTATACACCTATATACACACAGTATACACTATATACAGTATACTACATTATATACACCCCTGTATTATATAACTATACACCTATATATACACAGTATACACTATATACAGTATACTACATTATATACACCCTGTATTATATAACTATACACCTATATATACACAGTATACACTATATACAGTATACTACATTATATACACCCCTGTATTATATAACTATACACCTATATACACACAGTATACACTATATACAGTATACTACATTATATACACCCTGTATTATATAACTATACACATATATATACACAGTATACACTATATACAGTATACTACATTATATACACCCCTGTATTATATAACTACACACCTATATACACACAGTATACACTATATACAGTATACTACATTATATACACCCTGTATTATATAACTATACACCTATATATACACAGTATACACTATATACAGTATACTACATTATATACACCCTGTATTATATAACTATACACCTATATATACACAGTATACACTATATACAGTATACTACATTATATACACCCCTGTATTATATAACTATACACCTATATATACACACAGTATACACTATATACAGTATACTACATTATATACACCCTGTATTATATAACTATACACCTATATATACACAGTATACACTATATACAGTATACTACATTATATACACCCCTGTATTATATAACTATACACCTATATATACACACAGTATACTACATTATATACACCCCTGTATTATATAACTATACACCTATATATACACACAGTTTACTATATACAGTACACTACATTATATACACCCTGTATTATATAACTATAAACCTATATATACACACATAGTATACACTATATACAGTATACTACATTATATACACCCTGTATTATATAACTATACACCTATATACACACACAGTATACACTATATACAGTATACCACATTATATACACCCTGTATTATATAACTATACACCTATATATACACACAGTATACACTATATACAGTATACTACATTATATACACCCTGTATTATATAACTATACCCCTATATATACACACAGTATACACTATATACAGTATACTACATTATATACACTCCTGTATTACATAACTATACACCTATATATACACACAGTATACACTATATACAGTATACTACATTATATACACCCCTGTATTATATAACTATACACCTATATATACACACAATATACACTATATACAGTATACTACATTATATACACCCTGTATTATATAACTATACACCTATATATACACACAGTATACACTATATACAGTATACTACATTATATACACCCTGTATTATATAACTATACACCTATATATACACACACAGTATACACTATATACAGTATACTACATTATATACACCCTGTATTATATAACTATACACCTATATATACACAGTATACACTATATACAGTATACTACATTATATACACCCTGTATTATATAACTATACACCTATATACACACACAGTATACACTATATACAGTATACTGCATTATATACACCCTGTATTATATAACTATACCCCTATATATACACACAGTATACACTATATACAGTATACTACATTATATACACCCCTGTATTATATAACTATACACCTATATACACACAGTATACACTATATACAGTGTACTACATTATATACACCCCTGTATTATATAACTATACACCTATATATACACAGTATACACTATATACAGTATACTACATTATATACACCCCTGTATTATATAACTATACACCTATATATACACACAGTATACACTATATACAGTATACTACATTATATACACCCTGTATTATATAACTATACACCTATATATACACACAGTATACACTATATACAGTATACTACATTATATACACCCTGTATTATATAACTATACACCTATATATACACACAGTGTACACTATATACAGTATACTACATTATATACACCCTGTATTATATAACTATACACCTATATACACACACAGTATACACTATATACAGTATACTACATTATATACACCCCTGTATTATATAACTATACACCTATATATACACACAGTATACACTATATACAGTATACTACATTATATACACCCCTGTATTATATAACTATACATCTATATATACACAGTATACACTATATACAGTATACTACATTATATACACCCTGTATTATATAACTATACACCTATATACACACAGTATACACTATATACAGTATACTACATTATATACACCCTGTATTATATAACTATACACCTATATACACACACAGTATACACTATATACAGTATACTACATTATATACACCCCTGTATTATATAACTATACACCTATATATACACACAGTATACACTATATACAGTATACTACATTATATACACCCCTGTATTATATAACTATACACCTATATATACACACAGTATACACTATATACAGTATACTACATTATATACACCCTGTATTATATAACTATACACCTATATATACACACAGTATACACTATATACAGTATACTACATTATATACACCCCTGTATTATATAACTATACACCTATATATACACAGTATACACTATATACAGTATACTACATTATATACACCCTGTATTATATAACTATACACCTATATACACACAGTATACACTATATACAGTATACTACATTATATACACCCTGTATTATATAACTATACACCTATATACACACAGTATACACTATATACAGTATACTACATTATATACACCCTGTATTATATAACTATACACCTATATATACACACAGTATACACTATATACAGTATACTACATTATATACACCCCTGTATTATATAACTATACACCTATATACACACAGTATACACTATATACAGTATACTACATTATATACACCCTGTATTATATAACTATACACCTATATATACACAGTATACACTATATACAGTATACTACATTATACACACCCCTGTATTATATAACTATACACCTATATACACAGTATACACTATATACAGTATACTACATTATATACACCCCTGTATTATATAACTATACACCTATATACACACAGTATACACTATATACAGTATACTACATTATATACACCCCTGTATTATATAACTATACACCTATATATACACACAGTATACACTATATACAGTATACTACATTATATACACCCCTGTATTATATAACTATACACCTATATATACACAGTATACACTATATACAGTATACTACATTATATACACCCTGTATTATATAACTATACACCTATATATACACAGTATACACTATATACAGTATACTACATTATATACACCCTGTATTATATAACTATACACCTATATACACAGTATACACTATATACAGTATACTACATTATACACACCCCTGTATTATATAACTATACACCTATATATACACAGTATACACTATATACAGTATACTACATTATATACACCCCTGTATTATATAACTATACACCTATATATACACAGTATACACTATATACAGTATACTACATTATATACACCCCTGTATTATATAACTATTCACCTATATATACACACAGTATACACTATATACAGTATACTACATTATATACACCCCTGTATTATATAACTATACACCTATATATACACATAGTATACACTATATACAGTATACTACATTATATACACCCTGTATTATATAACTATACACCTATATATACACACACAGTATACACTATATACAGTATACTACATTATATACACCCTGTATTATATAACTATACACCTATATATACACAGTATACACTATATACAGTATACTACATTATATACACCCTGTATTATATAACTATACACCTATATATACACACAGTATACACTATATACAGTATACTACATTATATACACCCTGTATTATATAACTATACACCTATATATACACACAGTATACACTATATACAGTATACTACATTATATACACCCTGTATTATATAACTATAACCTATATATACACACACAGTATACACTATATACAGTATACTACATTATATACACACAATCTATATGGTATATACTCGTGTGAGCGGCTGATACCAGAGAATGCGGCTCCCTCACACTCCTCCATCTATATGGTATATACCCATGTGAGCGGCTGATACCAGAGAATGCGGCTCGCTCACACTCCGCCATCTATATGGTATATACACCCATGTGAGCGGCTGATACCAGAGAATGCGGCTCGCTCACACTCTGCCATCTATATGGTATATACACCCATGTGAGCGGCTGATACTAGAGAATGCGGCTCGCTCACACTCCACCATCTATACGGTATATACTCGTGTGATCGGCTGATACCAGAGAATGCGGCTCGCTCACACTTCGCCATCTATATGGTATATACACCCATGTGAGCGGCTGATACCAGAGAATGCGGCTCGCTCACACTTCGCCATCTATATGGTATATACACCCATGTGAGCGGCTGATACCAGAGAATGCAGCTCGCTCACACTCCACCATCTATATGGTATATACCCATGTGAGCGGCTGATACCAGAGAATGCGGCTCGCTCACACTTCGCCATCTATATGGTATATACACCCATGTGAGCGGCTGATACTAGAGAATGCGGCTCGCTCACACTCCACCATCTATACGGTATATACTCGTGTGATCGGCTGACAGCAGAGAATGCGGCTCGCTCACACTCCACCATCTATACGGTATATACACCCATGTGAGCGGCTGATACCAGAGAATGCAGCTCGCTCACACTCCACCATCTATATGGTATATACCCATGTGAGCGGCTGATACCAGAGAATGCGGCTCGCTCACACTCCACCATCTTTATGGTATATACCCATGTGAGCGGCTGATACCAGAGAATGCGGCTCGCTCACACTCCACCATCTATATGGTATATACCCATGTGAGCCGCTGATACCAGAGAATGCGGCTCGCTCACACTCCACCATCTATATGGTATATACCCATGTGAGCGGCTGATACCAGAGAATGCGGCTCGCTCACACTCCACCATCTTTATGGTATATACCCATGTGAGCAGCTGATACCAGAGAATGCGGCTCGCTCACACTCCACCATCTATATGGTATATACCCATGTGAGCGGCTGATACCAGAGAATGCGGCTCGCTCACACTCCACCATCTATATGGTATATACCCATGTGAGCGGCTGATACCGGAGAATGCAGCACGCTCACACTCCAGTATCTATATGGTATATAAACCCATGTGAGCGGCTGATACCAGAGAATGCAGCTCGCTCACACTCCGCCATCTATACCCTATATACACCCATGTGAGTGGCTGATACCAGAGAATGCGGCTCGCTCACACTCCACCATCTATATGGTATATACCCATGTGAGCGGCTGATACCAGAGAATGCGGCTCCCTCACACTCCACCATCTATATGGTATATACCCATGTTAGCGGCTGATACCAGAGAATGCAGCTCGCTCACACTCCACCATCTATATGGTATATACCCATGTGAGCGGCTGATACCAGAGAATGCGGCTCGCTCACACTCCACCATCTATATGGTATATACCCATGTTAGCGGCTGATACCAGAGAATGCGGCTCGCTCACACTCCACCATCTATATGGTATATACACCCATGTGAGCGGCTGATACCAGAGAATGCGGCTTGCTCACACTCCACCATCTATATGGTATATACACCCGTGTGAGCGGCTGATACCAGAGAATGCAGCTCCCTCACACTCCACCATCTATATGTTATATACCCATGTTAGCGGCTGATACCAGAGAATGCGGCTCGCTCACACTCCACCATCTATATGGTATATACACCCATGTGAGCAGCTGATACCAGAGAATGCGGCTCCCTCACACTCCGCCATCTATATGGTATATACACCCATGTGAGCGGCTGATACCAGAGAATGCGGCTTGCTCACACTCCACCATCTATATGGTATATACACCCGTGTGAGCGGCTGATACCAGAGAATGCAGCTCCCTCACACTCCACCATCTATATGTTATATACCCATGTTAGCGGCTGATACCAGAGAATGCGGCTCGCTCACACTCCACCATCTATATGGTATATACACCCATGTGAGCAGCTGATACCAGAGAATGCGGCTCCCTCACACTCCACCATGTATATGGTATATACACCCATGTGAGCAGCTGATACCAGAGAATGCGGCTCGCTCACACTCCGCCATAACAACGAGGACAATTCCTACTTCTGGTGTAAATTACTGACCTGCTGCAAGTCCTCAGATCGGAGGGAAGGTCTGGTGGCTGCAGGACCTGTGTGACGTCACTGTCATGTGATCATAGAGGGGGAGGTCTAGTGGCTGCAGGACCTGTGTGACATCACTATCATGTGATCATAGGGGAGGATGTCCAGTGGCTACAGGACCTGTGTGATAACACTGTCATGTGATCATAAAGGAGGAGGTCTAGTGTCTACAGGACCTATGTGACATCACTGTCATGTGATCATAGAGGATGGCAGGAAATGCTAGAGCCTTTTGGAGCCATGTGATCGTGGTGGAGTATAATTGGCTCCAGGACCTTTGTAAGGAGACTGAGGGCGGGGTTAGAGATAATAATAATAATAATAGTCTTTATTTGTATGATGCCAACTTATTCTGCAGCGCTTAGAGATATTCAGCGCTGCTCTCTTAACTCTGTATTAGCTGTAGACTGACACAGGACGGCCGCTATATACGCCACCTATTACGCAGCATGCACAGTGATATGTGGCGGCACTGTGGATGAGGGATACAATGTAGGGCGGCGCGGTGCTGTGGATGAGGGATACAATGTAGGGCGGCGCGGTGCTGTGGATGAGGGATACAATGTAGGGGGTGCTGTGGATGAGGGATACAATGTAGGGGGTGCTGTGGATGAGGGATACAATGTAGGGCGGTGCTGTGGATGAGGGATACAATGTAGGGCGGCGTGGTGCTGTGGGTGAGGGATACAATGTAGGGCGGCGTGGTGCTGTGGATGAGGGATACAATGTAGGGCGGTGCTGTGGATGAGGGATACAATGTAGGGGGTGCTGTGGATGAGGGATACAATGTAGGGCGGTGCTGTGGATGAGGGATACAATGTAGGGGGGCGCGGTGCTGTGGATGAGGGATACAATGTAGGGGGTGCTGTGGATGAGGGATACAATGTAGGGCGGTGCTGTGGATGAGGGATACAATGTAGGGGGTGCTGTGGATGAGGGATACAATGTAGGGCGGTGCTGTGGATGAGGGATACAATGTAGGGGGTGCTGTGGATGAGGGATACAATGTAGGGCGGTGCGGTGCTGTGGATGAGGGATACAATGTAGGGCGGTGCTGTGGATGAGGGATACAATGTAGGGGGTGCTGTGGATGAGGGATACAATGTAAGGCGGTGCTGTGGATGAGGGATACAATGTAGGGCGGTGCTGTGGATGAGGGATACAATGTAGGGCGGTGCTGTGGATGAGAGATACAATATAGGGGGGTGCGGTGCTGTGGATGAGGGATACAATGTAGGGTGGCGCGGTGCTGTGGATGAGGGATACAATGTAGGGTGGCGTGGTGCTGTGGATGAGGGATACAATGTAGGGCGGTGCTGTGGATGAGAGATACAATATAGGGGGGCGCTGCGCTGTGGATGAGGGATACAATGTAGGGCGGCGCTGTGGATTAGAGATACAATGTAGGGCGGCGCGGTGCTGTGGATGAGAGATACAATATAGGGGGGCGCTGCGCTGTGGATGAGGGATACAATGTAGGGCGGCGCTGTGGATGAGGGATAGAATGTAGGGTGGCGCAGTGCTGTGGATGAGGGATAGAATGTAGGGTGGCGCGGTGCTGTGGATGAGGGATACAATGTAGGGCGGCGCTGTGGATGAGGGATACAATGTAGGGTGGCGCTGTGGATGAGGGATACAATGTAGGGCGGCGCTGTGGATGAGAGATACAATGTAGGGCGGCGCGGTGCTGTGGATGAGAGATACAATATAGGGGGCGCTGCGCTGTGGATGAGGGATACAATGTAGGGTGGCGCGGTGCTGTGGATGAGGGATAGAATGTAGGGTGGCGCAGTGCTGTGGATGAGGGATAGAATGTAGGGTGGCGCGGTGCTGTGGATAAGGGATAGAATGTAGGGTGGCGCGATGCTGTGGATGAGAGATACAATATAGGGGGGCGCTGCGCTGTGGATGAGGGATACAATGTAGGGCGGTGCGGTGCTGTGGATGAGAGATATAATATAGGGGGGCGCTGCGCTGTGGATGAGGGATACAATGTAGGGCGGCGCGGTGCTGTGGATGAGAGATACAATATAGGGGGCGCTGCGCTGTGGATGAGGGATAGAATGTAGGGCGGCGCGGTGCTGTGGATGAAAGATATAATATAGGGGGCGCTGCGCTGTGGATGAGGGATAGAATGTAGGGCGGCGCGGTGCTGTGGATGAGAGATACAATATAGGGGGCGCTGCGCTGTGGATGAGGGATAGAATGTAGGGCGGCGCGGTGCTGTGGATGAAAGATATAATATAGGGGGCGCTGCGCTGTGGATGAGAGATACAATGTAGGGCGGCGCGGTGCTGTGGATGAGAGATACAATATAGGGCGGCGCTGTGCTGTGGATGAGGGATACAATGTAGGGTGGCGCGGTGCTGTGGATGAGGGATAGAATGTAGGGTGGCGCAGTGCTGTGGATGAGGGATAGAATGTAGGGTGGCTCGGTGCTGTGGATGAGGGATAGAATGTAGGGTGGCGCGATGCTGTGGATGAGAGATACAATATAGGGGGCGCTGCGCTGTGGATGAGGGATACAATGTAGGGCGGGGCGGTGCTGTGGATGAGAGATATAATATAGGGGGGGCGCTGCGCTGTGAGGGACTTTATGGATGAGGGTGGTGGTGAATTGTTTCCTGTATTTGGCACAGGGCAGAGGCGTCTGAGTAGCGGCTGGACAGGTAGATGAGCCTGGCTGCCGCATTCAAGGTGGATTGGAGGGGGTAATAATCGAGCCGAGAGCAGATGAGGGCAACAATGAGCGTTTTCAGCGCGTCCACAGAGAGAAAAGGGGCGGATTCTTGTGATGCTCTTGAGGTGCAGCTGACCTGTTCGGGCCACAGATTGGATGTAGGGGGTAAATGAGACATCAGAGTCAAATATAACCCTTGTTAGCGCAATTTTCACTTTCCGATATATTGTGGGTGCCATATTAGATAAGAATAATGTGCAGGCCTGGAGAGCCTTTCAAAGCCCACACGTCTGACCATCATGTGTCCCAAAAGAGTCCGTCTTTATTAACGCGCGTAAAGTTTAAAGTTTTAACACAGGAAGTTAGGTAATTTAGGATACAGTTACATTATTTAGCGTGCTGATTGGTCGTTCTCAGAGGGAGGTATTTGTGAGGTAGCTTGTGATGTCATCCATCTGGGAGGTGCTTCGGTGAGCACGCTCAGTTCATTCTTGAATTTGGTTTCATAAGAAGAACATCCTGTTTCTCTTCTCTGCTTGTCCAAGACAAAGACATTCCCAGATAGGTTTTTGCCAGTTAGAACCAGTTTGACCAGTTTATGGACACAGAGCACTGCTCCTCCAATTCTTGTGGCGGTGGTGGTGGTGGTGGGGGGGGGGCGATGTTCCCTTCCCCAAGAGGTTTACATAATAGACACCATATAGTATCTTCACAGTTGACAACAGAAAATACATACAAAATGGTCAACCTATCGGCCATCTCCCACACCCTAAGACAGCGAGCATGCTGGGAGTAATGGAGGTGACACACACTGAGATGGAGATGTCATGATGAGGGTGATTAGTGGAGGGTGGAAACACCAGCAGGTCAGTTTTTCAGAGGTTCAGTTTTAGGTAGAGAGAGGACATAGTGCTAGAGACAGCAGACAGACAGTCGGTGGAGTTCTGGAGGACCGGTGCTGTGATGTCACGGGAAGAGGTGCATAACGGTGTCGTCAGCGTGGATATGGGACTGATAGTGTGTCCAATAGGGGCTGTGTAGATGGAGAAGAGGAGGGGGCCGAGGACAGAGCCCTGGGGGACCCCAACAGCAAGGGGAGGGGGCCGAGGATCGAGCTCTGGGGGACCCCAGACCCCAACAGCAAGGAGAAGAGGGGAGGGCACTGAGAAACAAGCCCTGGAGGACCCCAACAGCCAGGGGAAAGGAGGGGGGCGAGGCCCTAGGGAACCCCATTAGCAAGGGAAAGAGGAGAGTAGGGGGCCGAGGACCAAGCCCTGGGGGACCCCAACAGCAAGGGAAAGAGGGGAGTGGGCCGAGGATCGAGTCCTAGTGGATCCCATCAGCTAGGGGAAGAGGAGGTGAGGGGGCCGAGCCATGGGGGACCTCAAAAGCAAGAGAACGAGGAGAGGGGGCCAAGGACGAGTGCTGGGAGAACCCAACAGCTAGGAGGAAGGTGCCGAGCCCTGGGGTACCCCAACAGCAAGGAAAAGAGGAGGGGAGGAGGCCGAGCACTGAGCCATGGGGGACTCCAACAGCAAGGGGAAGAGGATAAGAGGGGGTCGAGGACCGAGCCCTCGGGGACCGCACAGCAAGGGGAGGGGGCAAGGACTGAGCTCTGAGCTCTTCCTAACAGCAATGGGAAGAGGAGAGGGCACTGAGGACTGAGCCCTGGGGGACCCCAACAGCAAGAGAAAGAGGAGAGTTGGGGGCCAAGGACCGAGCCCTGGGGGACCCCCACAGCAGGGAAAAGATAAGAGTAGGGGTCCGAGCCCTGGGGGACCTCAACAGCAAGAAAGAGAGAGGGGCCAAGGACCGAGTCCTGGGGGACCCCAACAGCAAGGGGAAGGGGCTGAGGACTGAGCCCTGAAGGAACCCAACAGCAAGGAAAAGAGGAGAGTAGGGGGCCATGAACCAAACCCTGGGGGACCCCAACGGCAAGGGAAAGAGGAGAGGGTGCCGAGGACCGAGTCCTGGGGAACCCCAGCAGCAAGGGGAAAGGGACAAGGACCGAGCTCTGGGGGACCCCAACAGCAAGGAAAAAAGAGGAGGGTAGGGGGCTGAGGACCGAGCCCTGGGGGACCCCAACAGCAAAGGTAAGAGGAGAGCAGGGATCAAGGACCGAGTCCTGGGGGACCCTAATAGCAAAGGGAAGAGGAGAGGGGGCTGAGGACCGAACACTGGGGGACCCCAACAGCAAGGGAAGAGAAGGGGAGGGGCCAAGGACTGAGCCCTGGGGGACCCTAACAGCAAGGGGAAGAGGAGAGGGGGCTGAGGACCAAGCCCTGGGAGGACCCCAACAGCAAGGGGAAGTCACACCGATTCAGCCACTACACGGCCTGACCATTGTCTGTGTGTATAGCATCCCATACTCTCCACCTCGCCATACCATGCACATCTCCAGCCCTTTTACCTTCTGTATCACTCCATTTGTAGTATGTAAGCTTGTTGGAGCCCCTGACCCATACTGTCTCCAACTGATTACTACATGTAACCGTGGTTTTCGTATTTTTGTCATTCTGTATCCCCGTTTTTGTGAGTGCTGAATATGTTGGCTCACCGCTCCCTGGGACAGCAGCGGAGTAAACTGAACAGCAGCCACTCTGACCTTCGTGAACGGCATAGTCTGATCGTCCGCAGCGCTCATAGCTCCCGACTGCCGCGTGTCGCCTTGTTCCATGCCGGACGCCGCTGCCTACAGATGCTGTCAGGATGGGGATACAGCGGTTCCTCCATACATGGTGGCTACAGGACCTGTGAGTGCCAGGACGGGCACACAGACAGCCAATCAGGAACAGGGGGCGGCAACCCCCTGTCAAACACTCAGTATCTTGACTCCACCTCAACTTCAGGTAGCGTCAAGATACACTAATGCCACTTCTGTGTTGGTGATGAAACCTGCTTTCCTCTAGACGTAGCGGATGCCCTCTTGTTACCGTCGCAGTCCTGGGTATAAACAGATCCTGGCAGAGATCCTTGTATCGTCCCCTCATGTATTTATACAGAGTTTTTTGATCACCCCTTAGCCGTCTTTTTTCCGGGGTGAATAATCCCAGTTTTGGTGCCTCTCTGGGTATTCCAGTCCCGTCATTCCATGTATTAGTTTAGTTGCCCTTCTTTGTACCCCTCCAGCACTGTAACATCTTTCCTGAGCACCGGTGTCCAGAACTGTGCGCAGTATTCCATGTGAGGCCTGACAAGTGCCTTATATAGTGGAAGAATAATGTTCTTGACCCTATACCACTTTAAATGCACCCCAATACTTTATTTGCTTTTGCACCAGCTGACTGGCATTGATTGCTCCAGTTAAGTCCACTAGTACCCCAGGTCTTTTCCCTAGCAGTTCCCCATTTAGTGTATATTGGTGACATCCGTTTCTCCTGCCCATGTGCAGAACCTTACATTTATCAATATTGAAATTCATTTGCCATTTTCCTTCCCAAGCCCCCGGCTTATCTTGGTCCGTTTGCAGCCATACATTGTCCTCATTTGTATTAATTACCTTGTATAGTTTGCTACCATCTGCAAATATTGATATTTTAGTGTGCAGCCCCTCTATCAGGTCGTTGATAAATATATTGAACAGAATGGGGCCTAATATTGAGCCCCTGGCACCTCACTAGCAACAGTGGCCCAATCGGAGTACAAGCCATTCATTACCACCCTTGGCTTACACACGTTTTCGCCCAGACCGAGCTGTCTTATTTTATATATCAGCCTATTATGCGGCACGGTGTCAAATGCTTTAGAAAAATTCAGATCAATATACTCTCCCAGGTCCAGCCTAGAACATACCTCATTGTAGAAGCTGATCAGATTGGTTTCACATGATCAACTCCTTATGAACCAATGCTGATGAGTTATACCGTTGTTTTCCTTGAGGTATTCCAGGATGGCATCTTTCAGAAACCGCTCCAATATTTTTCCAATTATTGAAGTAAGACCTACCAGCCTGTAGTTACCAGGCTCTCTTCTTGACCCCTTTTTGTATATTGGAACAATATTGGCAATGCGCTAATCCAATGGTACAACCCCAGTATCAATAAATTACCTAAATATAAGACATAGCGGTCTATCTATCATGTCACTTAGTTCCCTCAGAACCCTTGGTTGTATTCCATCTGACCCAGGGATTTGTCCATTTTAATCTTTTTTAACCATCACTGCACTTCCTCCTGAGTTGGACAGGTGATATTTAGTGGGGGGTTCATTTTATCCCCCTGTATCTCATGTGATATTTATTTTTGCATCTTGAGAAAAAACAATTTAATAGATCTGCCTTCCCCCATCATCTTCTATGATTTCTCCTGCATTATTTTTTAGTGGGCCAGCGCTCTCAGTGCAAATCCTTTTACAGTTTATAGAATTGAAAAATAGTTTAGGGTTAATTTTGCTCTCTTTGGCAATCTGTCTCTCTGCCTCCTCCTTGGCAGTTTTGATCTTTTCCTTAATTAGTTTTTTTCGCTGTATGTTTTTAGCGTTTTTTCACTGCCGCCTTATTCACTGAAAAGACTCCTAAAACACCACTTTTATTTCAATTATGTTAAAACTGGTAGGCTTCAAAAACAAACAAACATAAATCAAACTAAATTAGTGATGCAAACACTAAACCACCCCTTATCTGGTATTTGCAATACATAGACCCTGAAACTGCAGAACCGGAAAAGTACACCTATTAACCCTTTCCAATCCAATTTCTATACTGGTTTTCCTAGGGCGCTTACTCTTTTTCTGCTGTTATACAACGGCGCTATATGCTGGCTAAAGCCAGTACTGCATGAGGTGATACGTTGGATAGGCTCTGACAGCAGAGAGGCTGGCAATATACAGTAAGAGAACCCCGACGGGCATCTTCCAACATCAGAGCTGTACAGCCTTAAATCATAATGTCTTTAGAAGTCAGACAGTGGAGTGGGAAGGGTTAAAGTGTGTATTAAAAATTACGGATGGGTCCTAGTCTGTAAGGAAACATGAAAAATTACATCAGCCAGGATATGTTGTTCTATCAAGTGTCAGTGTAACAATAATATGCCAAGGCACACAGAGACAGTCCTAATGGCTGTAATTGTAATGAATGTGGGTACCTCAATATATCCAAAAGCTTTTGTTAAAGCTTCTAGGATATCCCCTTCATTGATTCAGGAGTCTCAAGATGTTTTTTGTGTACTGGTGGTGTTAAAGGAGATGTCCCGCGCCGAAACGGGTTTTTTTTTTTTAAAACCCCCCCCCCGTTCGGCGCGAGACAACCCCGATGCAGGGGTTAAAAAAACCACCCGCACAGCGCTTACCTGAATCCCGGCGGTCCGGCGTCTTCATACTCACCTGCTGAAGATGGCCGCCGGGATCCTCTGTCTTCGTGGACCGCAGCTCTTCTGTGCGGTCCACTGCCGATTCCAGCCTCCTGATTGGCTGGAATCGGCACGTGACGGGGCGGAGCTACACGGAGCCGCTCTCTGGCACGAGCGGCTCCATAGAAGACTGCTGAAGACCCGGACTGCGCAAGCGCGGCTAATTTGGCCATCGGAGGCCAAAAATTAGTCGGCACCATGGAGACGAGGACGCTAGCAACGGAGCAGGTAAGTAAAAAACTTTTTATAACTTCTGTATGGCTCATAATTAATGCACAATGTAGATTACAAAGTGCATTATTATGGCCATACAGAAGTGTATAGACCCACTTGCTGCCTCGGGACAACCCCTTTAAGCACTGGTTCTGGAAACCCCCTTTCAGATAGACATTCCATCAAGATTTGGTCACTAAGAGGGGACCCGATGGTATAATTACTCATGTATACCACAACAACTTGCTATATAAGCAATCATACATCTACATAAATACAGTGAATATGGTCTGTATCTAAAGAGTCTATAATGATGAGTGTTGAGCATTTATTAGAACATCATTTCTTCACATTTGATGGTAATTTTTTTACAGATCACAGGAGCACCTATGGGCTCCAAATTCTCCCTAAACAGGTTTATTTAGTAGGATAGCATCAACACTCCTAACTGGGGGACTCCCTTTATTGGAACTACCAGAAGTAAAGTCCCACGATATCCTGTTAACAGTTTGTAGTTCTCATTCTAATTTAATCCATCTAACTCTTGTCTAACATCTTTACTGTCCCTGAATTCTTGTGACCAATTGTTGTAGTGCTCCGTCAACCCACCTAATTAATTATTCATTGATGGGGAAGATGCCCGAGACCATCAGGCGTACGAGTGGAGGAAAAATTTCCTTTTGTATTTTTGGGAGGTACAATAGTAAAACGGACACCTTTAAATCCTTTGGAATAGAAGCCGTTATCAACTCCAAAAGAGGATGAAATATAAGGAAAAATGTGTTGAATAGAGAGGCATGCTGGATATTGGCATTAGATCCCAGAATCCCTGAAGGAATGAACAGTAGATCAGATTCATCTTCTATATGCTAATTGGCATTATTTAAATGAGCTTTAATACAAAGGTGCCCTTTCCTGTAGTTTTTTGAAAATTCCCACATATAAGGATAAAGGCATAATGACATCATTGTGAACGGCCGCTTACATACATATCTATTTATTGCAGTGCTTTCTATGTTAAATGGTTAATTGTGAGGTTAGCACCTCAGAGGGAGCAAAGCAATGCATAGCTGTAAATAATTTGCAACTAATGACAGGCAGCTGAGACAGCAGAAACATGTTAGCAACATGCTATCAAAGGCATGCGACCTTTAACATGTGTCGCATGTTGAATATTAGAATTAAAGGAGAAATCTCATATAGAAACTGCCAACTTTTTTACACATTGTATTTATAGAATGTAGTGGGCTTCAGGAGGCCCCCCCCCCCCTCCCTGTGGAGTATGTGGTCTAGTCAGCCTAGATTAGAGTGGGTTACGGGAGGTCCTCTATTACGGAACCTACTGTAACCCACTCCAGTCTAGCGCAGGAGCGCACTCCAGTCTAGACAGTAGGTTCCCCCTATGCAGTCTGTGGTCTCGTCCAGTCAGTCAGTGCAGCCTAGAATGTAGTGGGTTACAGTAGGTTCCCCCTATGCAGTCTGTGGTCTGGTCCAGTCAGTCAGCGCAGGCTAGAATGTAGTGGGTTACAGTAGGTTCCCCCCTATGCAGTCTGTGGTCTCGTCCAGTCAGTCAGCGCAGGCTAGACTGGAGTGGGTTACAGTAGGTTCCCCCTATGCAGTCTGTGGTCTCGTCCAGTCAGTCAGCGCAGGCTAGACTGGAGTGGGTTACAGTAGGTTCCCCCTATGTAGTCTGTGGTCTCGTCCAGTCAGTCAGCACAGGCTAGACTGGAGTGGGTTACAGTAGGTTCCCCCCTATGCAGTCTGTGGTCTCGTCCAGTCAGTCAGTGCAGCCTAGAATGTAGTGGGTTACAGTAGGTTCCCCCTATGCAGTCTGTGGTCTGGTCCAGTCAGTCAGCGCAGGCTAGACTAGAGTGGGTTACAGTAGGTTCCCCCTATGCAGTCTGTGGTCTCGTCCAGTCAGTCAGCGCAGGCTAGAATGTAGTGGGTTACAGTAGGTTCCCCCCCTATGCAGTCTGTGGTCTGGTCCAGTCAGTCAGCGCAGGCTAGACTGGAGTGGGTTACAGTAGGTTCCCCCTATGCAGTCTGTGGTCTCGTCCAGTCAGTCAGTGCAGGCTAGACTGGAGTGGGTTACAGTAGGTTCCCCCCTATGCAGTCTGTGGTCTCGTCCAGTCAGTCAGTGCAGCCTAGAATGTAGTGGGTTACAGTAGGTTCCCCCCCTATGCAGTCTGTGGTCTCGTCCAGTCAGTCAGTGCGGCCTAGAATGTAGTGGGTTAGAGGAGCCCCTCCCTACTGTGGAGTCTGTGATCTAGTCTAGTCAGTCAGCACAACCCCCCGTGGATCCTGTGGTGTAGTTTAGTCAGTCATTGGAGCCTAGAGTGTGGTGGGTTACAGGAGGTCAACCCCCCATGGAGTCTGTGGTCTCATCTAGTCAGTAAACATAGGCTAGAATGGAGGGGGATGCAGGAAGCGAACATCAATTCTGAGGCAAAGAAGGAGGTTCCCCAGCGCACTTAAATAGGAGAGTAATTGCTGTTTAGGCTGCAGCTGAGCTGAAAGTATGGAGAGGGGGTCAACTCCTTCATTGCTGATAGAAAACAAAAGAAAAAGATTACATTCAAACCAGAATAGCAAGAGGGCAGCAGACCCAACACTAAGGCCACATGGTCATCAAAGGCCTGGCAATTGTGAGGGGGGGGGGGGGTCAGCTCAGCTTTCCTAGTGTCCTGAATGACAGCTGATGATATTGCATCAATCCTTATACCACAATTAAGGCAAGACAAAAGGTAATATTCTTCCAGCAACTCGGATATAAAGAGGCAGAAAAAAACCCAGCACAGGATGAAAAGCAAAACTCAAAAAAACCAAATATAAACAAATACCAGTAGAATCCCGATGGCAATAATTTAATGCAAACTCTATGAAAAACAAAAAGGTCTCCCATTCTTCATAGTTGTTCAACACAAAGCCACACAAATCTTGCTCCAAACTTTGATTCAGTCACTCCATTTGACCATTAATTTCTGAATGGTAGGAAATGGAATACAAAGAGAGGTACACAGAGACCACCAAAACCTGGAAAGAAAGTGAACTCCTCAGTTGGAGACTTGTTCCTCGGTAGACCAGAAATTTTGACAGTGTTAGCAATAAACAATTTTCCAGCAAGAAGACACTTAAACTTGGAACGCGTGCAGACAATGCATCTCTTCTAATAGTTAAGCGTATTATTTATGCATGGATGTCTAGCTAAAACAGAGTCATAAGTTTCCAACAGAGTCAGAAGACGTAGATGGAGAGGAATAAATAATTTCCTTTCAGGAAGATTATTAGGGGTGAGATTCTGAGCTTCTTTAAATCTAAAGGAGAGGGCAGACACCACTACTCCTTCAGCCAGAATAGGAGCGGGAGGCTTCTCAGAGACCAACGGGACACAACTCCTCAGTAAAGCATCTGCGTTAACATTTTTTGACATCAAGCTTTTTTTATTAAGGTATTTCAAATGGTAAATTCCCATTTCACCAGCTGGGATCCCCACGCAGGAGGTGTGAACATGAAAATACATTTCCTAGTAACATAAATCCAAGTGTAGCATCATAGAAAAATCATAACCAAGGTTCGTGGTAATTGCTATCATGCACCATTTCCTTTTCCGGCTCCCTGTTTTACTGCTTTCCTTCTAGTTCCTGAAGCTTATAATTTGTGGAAAAATTTAAAAAAGGCATAAAGAGGTGACTTGTGTAAAATTGGGTTAGATTATGGGGCATACATAAATAAAAATGTAACTTCGGACTTTATTTATGATAAGGTGCTACAGGCCAGGGGACTCCAAATATGAGACCCACGTTTGCAAAGGCTTCCATCTCAGCTTTCCTAGTTGCATGAATTTTCTTGTAGACCATGTATGATACTCTGTGCATCACCACAAAAATTAATAGAGAGAAAGACTTTCACTGGGAAGCAATATGTATCTGGGCTACAATAAATATATAATGTGATAGTTTATGAGGTTGGTTCGCAGTTTGGAGTGGGGGGGGGGGAGACTGTAGATATGAACAGGAACGGTACTTGGAGGACCTTAGAAATCTAGCAAGTGATTTAGTGCCAGAAATCTGAAATTATTGGTCAAGTCCACCAGGTATGGGCATCTGAACCTATGGCAGAACACCCTCAGAAGCATTCATGAGAGCTACTGGGAAATATGTGATAAAGGTGCTGTGGTAACAGATAATTCCAAGGCAACACTTTGAGAGCGGTTTCAGCTAGTGTAATCTGGTAGCTTTGCTTCTAGACTGTTGTACAACAATACCATCTAGCTAATGTCATGGTGGTAATTCCAGTTTCCAGTAGCATGAAAGGAAGTTTTTGATTTTCAGGTGTTTGATTGAAAATCAAATAGAGCAAAGAGAGATAGTACATTTCAGTAATGGGGAGAGAATACACACTCATTCATAAGGTAGTTGGAGAGATAACAGGATTCATTTTAGTTAGCAATGGTAAAAAATTAAATACAAAGACATTCTGCCTTCAACAAGTAACATTGGGGAAATATTTATCTTAAAATATTCTCATATGCATTTTGTGTGATGCAATGGGTCCATTTACATGACCAATGTACCTATCTGGGATTTCATCCCTTAGCTGACTAAATACTGTACATATTTCTATGATCAGCGATTGCAGTAACTCTACGTTGAGCACACCAAGTAGGGTCTCCACTCTTTGAATCCCAGTTAATAGCGAACAACTCCATATCCCTAATATCCTAATTTTGATCCGTCAGTGAGAATTTCCAAGAAAAATAAGTACAAGGGCACAAATTGGTCAGATTACTGGGTTCCTTTGATAATACTGCCCCACACCAATCTCAGGAGTCCACCTCCACAATGAAAGGCTTTGTAATATCTGTCTGAAACAAAACCAGAGTGAAAGAGAAACATTATTTTAGAGTGCGAAAAGTGTTCTTGGCGTCAGGAGACCAGTCAGTCAAATCAGCTCCTTTCCTTTGGTTATGTCAGCGAGAGGCTTCATAATCTCTAAAAATCCACAGATACTGTTTCGATAATAATTCGCAAACCCAAGGAAGCATTGAAGAGCTTTAGGATTTTCGGGTTGGACCCAATAAAGGGTGGCCTGAGCCTTCACTGAATCCATTTTGAACCCTTAGGAGTGATAATGTGACCAAGAAAGGAGGAATCTTGCACTGCAAGCAAACATTTTTCTCCTGTAGCAAACAAGTCATTCTCTGAGGATTTAAAACACTTGATGAACATGATGAGAAGATAAGTCCAGGAAGTAAACAAATATCACCTAGTTACACTAGGCCGAGTTGACCAATAAAAGTTGCAAAGAATGTAATTAATTAATGATTGAAAGACCGCCGGAGCATTCATTAACCTAAAAGGCATAACTAAATTTTCATAATGACCCTCAGAAGTATTAAATGCAATTTTCCACTCATCCCCTTCTCGAATGCATATAAGATTATATGCTCCACGTAAATCCAGATTGGAAAACCTATGAGCAGCGGATAGCTGAGTAAAGAGATCTTGGATAAGTGGAAGAGGACATGGATTGTGCACTGTAACCTCGTTAACCACATAAAGATAATTTAGGGGTCTGGCAGCTCCAAGCTAATTCCACAAAAAAAAAACCACAAACTGTTAATCAGCTATTTAATGTTTATGAATTACCTGATGGGTTAAAAATCTTTTTTTGCTCTTATAGCATTTCCCACATTCCAAACAAGAATATGGTTTCTTCTCTGTGTGAATTCTCTGATGAGTTTTAAATTTTGATTTCTTTACAAAACATTCACCACACTGTGAACATAAAAATGGCTTCTTTCCTGCATGACTTTTCAGATGATGATCCTTAAATTTGGTTTTAGTAGTAAAACATTTCTCACATTGTAAACACATAAAAGGTTTCGCTCCTGTGTGACTTCGTTCATGTATAAGAAGATTAGATTTATTTGTAAAGCATTTCCCACATTCTGGGCATGTATACGGCTTTTCCCCTGTGTGAATTCTCTCATGTATAACAAGACTTGATTTATCTGTAAAACATTTACCACACTGTGAACATGAATAGGGCTTCTCTCCTGTGTGAATTCTCTTATGTCTAAAAAGACTTGATCTATCTGTAAAACATTTCCCACATTCTGAACATGTGAATGGTTTCTCTCCTGTGTGAATTCTCTGATGATCTCTAACTTTGGCTTTACTAGTAAAACTTTTTCCACATTCTGAACATGAAAAGGGCTTCTCTCCTGTGTGGCTTCGCTCATGCTTAATAAGATGTGATTTTTGTGTAAAACATTTCTTACATTCTAGACATGAATATGGCTTCTCTCCTGTATGACTTCTCTCATGTATAACAAGATATGATTTATATGTAAAACATTTTCCACATTCTGAACATGAATACGGCTTTTCTCCTGTGTGACTTCTTTCATGTATAACAAAATGTGATTTTGATGTAAAACATTTCCCACATTTTGAACATGGAAACAGATTCTCTCCGGTGTGAATTCTTCTGTGTGTATAAAGACTTGACATTTGTGTAAATTGTTTTTCACATTCACCACACTGAAACCTTTTGCCTCCTTTCTGAGCCGCACTTGTGGTAGTCTGTGATTGGTCAGAAAAAGGTTCCCCAGGATTAGGGGGAATATATGATGGATCTGTACAGTGAATTCCTGGATGTACAATAAGGGTAATGAGGTCTCGCCCTGAAGAGTGCGGCACAGTATCTTCCTCTTTTACTTTAGAATTTACCAACAACATGATGTTTTCCTCAGAGTTCACACTGGCATTTTCTGTTAGGATAAAAATATTAAAAAATTGATTTTCTGAGGGTTTTTTCTACAAACCACAAGGGAGACAAATTTATAGCATTCACATTAGGCTGGAAATACACATGGAGTTTGTATTTTTAATGCAATGAATGTAGCAGGGAGCAGAAGTGCAAGTGCTTCCCTTTTCTCTTCTATTCCTTTTGAATTCACTTCTGGCTGTGGCTAAAAAAAACAGCATGAAAAACTGTCACCAAATCGCGTGTGTGAACACTTTAAAATGTATCAAAGAAGAGTTAGGCTAACTTCACACTGGCGAGAGCAATATGGGGCAGAGAATCAGGGCCCTATATTGTGCTCTCCACAGTGTGAATTCTCAGTGGATATGAGGCATTATTATGTCAAAACCACGTTGCATCGCTTCAGCGAGGTAGGGATTCTCCATCGCGGCTGATAGATCGCCGAGTTTCTCAGATTATTTTCAATTGGAGACCTCGCATGCACCCGGCATGTGGTGTGATTCTACCGCCGACCCCACTGAAAACAATGGGTGGTGCAATGCAAAAGCACGCACAAGATAGAATACACTGCCATTTGTTTACTGCATTTCAGCGCAAGACAGGAAAACATCGCTCATGTGTATGACCCCATTCAAAAGATATTCATGTGAGGTTTGTGCGTCTCGTAACACCAAAATCTTGCACGATTTTGTCGCCTGTGTGAAGGCGGCCTAAGACCTCGGCTGCAACAGAAACAGGAACACTTGTGTTGGCACACATACACATTTAACGTCTGAATAAAATCGCACAACTGTTTCTACTAACTGCATAAAGACCCGGACATTTTTCATGGTGTGAACAGTTGTGCAGTTTTTATTTAGTTATTAAAAGGAGTAGGAGTGCTGAGCTGCATGTTCCTAGAATTGTAGCGGTTATGGCTTAAAGCACTTTCACATTTATTTGTATATATTGCACTGGAGCGGCAGTGGCTCCAATCACTTTTGTCTTGCACTCCCATCTTTGCCAGGTGGTTTAATGAAAGTAGACAGCCAGGTATCCATTAGAGACCTTTGGAGGTGTCTTTTAGAGCTAGCTACCCATCCAATGAGGTTTGCCTGGATATGGCAGATGGGCCCACATGCTTTGAGCATAATACGTACTAAGAATATTGCACTTTTATGTGGAGAGTATAAACAAAAGTTGTGCAATTTTATTCAGATGTTAAATATATGAGGGCTGAGATGTGCGTTTTACAATCTAGTCTGGTGATCAAATCAACCAGTAAATAGTTTCCATTTTTCTGTTCTAGAGGTTATGATTTTTGGTATAAAACCTTGTATTTTACATGACTTTTTATTTTTCTTTGCCGAGATAAACATAAAACTGCTATTTTGGCATGATTTTTGATGGCATGTACTCAAAAAATAATAAAATATTCCAAATTACAAACTGCTACAGCTGTGGTGATACCAATGTAAGATTATCAGCTTTAAATCTAGACCAGCTACAGCCTCTAGAAGTAATTTCCTCCAGCCATAGCATAGGATGAACTGCGTACCATCAAAACTATAAATGTCTTTCTAGTTGAACAAACACAGCTTGTCCTGACCAGTAGGGGGTAAAAAGGGTTTTCTAATACTGCTAAGGTCAGTGATTGGCAGGTGTAGTCCATGACATCTCGTTCTGAGCTTGACTGCAGGAGGTGAATAGAGCACTGGTTGGAGAAGAGAGATGCGGCACTGGAGCAGCGAGGCTCAGAAACCTGTGAGTATGGGTACTTTTATCACTTTTAGGCATGACCAATACGATTTTTTTTTAAAATTACTAAATACCATTTTTTTTTACTCGGAAAACCCCCTTTTAAACATGCGGCAGGATATCATCCATGACTACTAGCAGATCAGATGTTACCTAGGTTAGTGTGCATTTCTTCATCTTAGGCCAGCTTCACAAAATATTTAAGCCTATGTCCCCATTGACTGGATGCCAAACTGAGACCAATACGTTTTCCCCTTGACTTGGTTTCTGTTCTTTTCCAGCATTTGTGCCCAAGAGAATAATGTAATAGACTATGCCATTCTGTCCTGCACAAATGCTGAAAAGGAACTGAAACCTGAAAAGATGGAGAGCATATTGTTCTCCGCTGACCTCTGCTCGCATTGCATGGTCAAAATCCGTGAGTCTGGTCATCTTCTCTCCAGTGATATATATGGGATCTTACACTATTCAGGACATTTCTGTTTATTACTTTCACCGTCCAGGGCATATGCAGCAGCTTTTACCAGCACCATAGCTCAAATACATCATTCCTCCTATCAGCTTTTTTTTTCCAGTCCAGCTTTCACATCCATACATGGCGCTGGGGAAACCGATGGATCCTGCATTTAATTGCTATACCAATACGCCTACTTTTCCGGGTTTTGTCCAATGTTATAATCGTCCTTCACCCCAAGACTATCCGACATTTTATCTCTGGCATACATCCTGCAGCAAGGTCAATTTTTGAACCAAGAAAGATGAAAACTCGCACACATTCTAGTGCCCCATTTTCGTTTTTGATTTGAATTTAGCCATTTTTTGCAGTGGTCATAATTTTAATCTTCTTTAAATTCACATAGAAGCCCATTTTTTCACTTTCAGGTTTAATCCTGCATATCAGCTGCTTCAGACCGACTTCTGTTTCTGCAAGCAGAGTTGTGTTATCTGCATGACGGAGATTGTTGATGTTTCTGCCACCTAT
Source organism: Eleutherodactylus coqui (assembly GCF_035609145.1). Lineage (NCBI taxonomy): Eukaryota > Metazoa > Chordata > Amphibia > Anura > Eleutherodactylidae > Eleutherodactylus > Eleutherodactylus coqui. The sequence goes on along the minus strand of NC_089843.1, from coordinate 241,969 downwards.
TTTCACCCCGATTTCCAATTAGTCTAGGTCCATTTTCCACATGATCACTTCCACATATAGATTAAACAAGAATGGTGAGAAGTTGCAGCCTTGTCGGACGCCTTTACCGATCCCAAACCAATCTGTGTCCCTATACTGTGTCCTCACAGTGGCTTCTGGATTGGTATAAAGTGATTTTATCAGTTTGACTAGATGTGTCAATATGCCCAGCTCTTGTAGGGGCGCCATAGCTTCTTATGGTCGACGCAGTCAAAGGCCTTATTGTAGTCGATGAAGCACATGTAGATATTCTTTCAGTATTCTCGAGCTTTTTCCATGGTCCATTGCAGGTCTGCAATATGGTTGCGTGTGCCGTGTCCTCGTCGGTCCTGCCTGCGCATCAGGGAGTGCCGCCTCGACTACTGATCTCAGTCTTTCCTATATAATTTTGAGAAGGATCTTGCCTGCATGCGGAATGAGGGCTATTGTTCGGGAGTTGGAGCAATTTTGGGAGTCGCCTTTATTTGGTAGAGGGATGAAGACAGATCTCTTCCAGCTCTGTGGCCATTGTATAGATGCCCATACTGCCTGACACAGTGCTGTGATGGTTTTCACTGGTATTTTTGGCTACTTACCTGTGGTAGTATCAACTGGAAGTTCTTCTTTCACTTCACTCTTACACTGGTGATCGACCCTCATCCTCTCTTCCTTTACCTCCACTTTAATATCAGCTAGATCTTCACCCTAAATTGTTATATGTATTAATTAAGTACAATATGGCGGGGAGGCGGGAAATGTAACAGATTACGAGAAGAAACCACCAAAATCTATAACTGTCGACACCCTTATATAGATCTACTACAGGGCTCAGCATGATCTACCTGATGGTTCTCTGGGACACTTGGCTTTTCCTCTGGACAGTCATGGGAATACAGATGGCTGGGACATCTCTCCGGTCGGTTTCCTTTCATAAGTCCATCTGTAGAAAACACACAGTGATGGAATAGATAGCAGCATGTGTTGAGCAGATGAGGGGAGCATCTAGGTGACTCCTAATGACAGTCTCCTCTCCTTACCCTGCTGATCAGCCCTTATATCCGGCTCTTCTGCTTCATCTTTAACCTCAACCTTAATATCCATCAGATTATCTCCCTAAACAGAGAAGAACATGTAACAAGCTCTTTGGTTACATCACTTTATGGTCAGATCCTGGTGAGACTTCAGCGTCATCTACCTTCTGGTTCTCCGGGACTTCTTCCTCTGGACAGTCCTGGGAATACAGACGGCTGGGACATCTCTTTGGTGGGGATCTACTACTGGTTCCATCTGTAGAGAAACACAGTGATGGATACATGAGCTCCTGTATATCTATATATTAGACACATCTAGGTGTATCAGGGCTAAATAATTTTCTGCTCCTCCCCAACTTTGTAATATTCCAGTCACTAACATCCCTGGCTCCAAGCTGCTGCTCAATACAAAGACTCCTTTCCCTGATAAAAGAGACTCAGACATTTATGTATTTAGAGGAGCCATCTGGTGTACAAAACAGAAATTCACCAGGAATGGACACTATTGAGTTGTTGAAGAAAGCTATGTGCCATTATACACCCAAGTCAATTCCTATCTACCAGGGAGCTGTTCATAGAATGGCTGAGTTGAAGGGGACCCACCAGGGTCATCGGGTCCAACCCCCTACTCAATACAGGATCACTGAGTCAGCCCAGACAGTCTGTCCAGCCTCTGAAGACTTCCACTGAAGAACTCCCCACATCCCATGGAAACCTGTTCCACTCATTGATCCCCCTCACTGTCTAATATCTAATCTGTCTCTCCTCCCTTTCAGTTTCATCCCATTGCCTCTAGTCTTTCCTTGTGCAGATGAGAATAGGGCTGATCCCTCTGCACTGTGACAGCCATTCAGATATTTGTAGACTGCTACTAAGTCTCATCTTAGCATTCTCTTCTGCAAGCTAAAGATTCCCAGATGCTTTAACCATTCCTCATAGGACATGATTTGCAAACCGCTTCCCATCCTGATAACTCTTCTCTGAACTTGCTCCAGTTTGACTATGTCATGTTTTTTTAAAAGTGGGGTGCCCAGAACTGGATACAGTATTCCATATGAGGTCTGACCAAGGAAGAGTAGAGGGGGATAATTACCTCACGTGATCTAGACTATGTATGCTTTCCTGTCTTTGTCAGGTGCAACTCATCTCTGTTATGGTGAATGGGGTTAGAAGAATACACACTCATTGTCAGCAACATTCCTCCCCTAGAAGGAATACATTATATATGTACAGTGGGGGGGGAAAAGTATTTAGTCAGTTTTATTGTACAAGTTCTTCCACCTAAAAAGATGAGAGAGGCCTGTAATTGACATCATAGGTGGACCTCAACTATGAGAGACAACATGAGAAAACACATCCAGAAAAATCACATGGTCTGATTTTTAACGAATTTATTTGCAAATTATGGTGAAAAATAAGTATTTGGTCAATAACAAAAGTTCATCTCAGTACTTTGTTATATATCCTTTAATGGCAATGACAGAGGTCAGACATTTTCTGTAAGTCCTCACAAGGTTGGCACACACTCTTGCTGGTATGTTGGCCCATTCCTCCATGCAGATCTCCTCAAGAGCAGTGATGTTTTGGGGCTGTCTCTGGGCAACACAGACTTTCAACTCCCTTGAAAGGTTTTCTATAGGGTTAAGATCTGGAGACTGGGTAGGCCACTGAAATGCTTTTGATGAAGCCACTCCTTCGTTGTCCTGGCGGTGTGCTTGGGATAATTGTCATGCTGAAAGACCCAGCCACGTTTCATCTTCAGTGCCCTTGCTGATGGAAGGAGGTTTGCACTAAAAATCCCACGATACATGGCCCCATTCATTCTTCCATGTATACGGATCAGTCATCCTGGTAACAGCCCCAAAGCATGATGTTGCCACCCCCATGCTTCACAGTAGGTATGGTATTCTTTGGATGCGACTCAGCATTCTTTCTCCTCCAAACACGACGAGTTGTGTTTCTGCCAAACAGTTCTACTTTGGTTTCATCTGACCATATGACATTCTCCCAATACTCTTTTGGATCATCCAAATGCTCTCTAGCAAACTTCAGTCAGCCCCGGACATGTACTGGCTTAAGCAGGGCGACACGTCTGGCACTGCAGGATCTGAGTCCCTGGCGGCATAGTGTGTTACTGATGGTAGCCTTTGTTACGTTGGTCCCAGCTCTCTGCAGGTCATTCACTAGGTTCCCCCGTTTTCTGGGATTTTTGCTCACCGTTCTTGTGATCATTTTGACCCCACAGGGTGAGATCTTGCGTGGAGTCCCAGATCAAGGGAGATTATCATTGGTCTGGTATCTCTTCCATCTCTAATTATTGCTCCCACAGTTGATTTCTTCACACCAAGCTGCTTGCCTATTGCAGTCTTCCCAGTCTGGTGCAGGCCTACAATTTTGTTTCTGGTGTCCTTCGACAGCTCTTTGGTCTTCACCATAGTGGAGTTTGGAGTGTGACTGCTTGAGGTTGTGGACAGATGTCTTTATACTGATAAGTTCAAACAGGTGCCATTACTACAGGTAATGAGTGGAGGACAAAGGAGCCTCTTAAAGAAGTTACAGATCTGTGAGACCCAGAAATCTTGCTTGTTTGTAGGCGACCAAATACTTATTTTCCACCATAATTTGTAAATAAATTCATTAAAAATCAGACCATGTGATTTTCTGGATGTGTTTTCTCATGTTGTCTCTCATAGTTGAGGTCTACCTACGATGTCAATTACAGGCCTGTAATGGAAAATATTCGATTATGGATAATTTATATTATATGAATTTAAACTGCGCAATAACAGACGCCATCGAATATACCAGAAAAACAACTTAATGAACTAGGTTGTTTAACTGTACCAAGAGACATATGTCAAGATAAGAGAAGACTATCAAGAAGGTTAATAGGCAGCATTGATGCCTTTAATGTAATAATAACACATAAAGTACTCATGGACTAGAACTGTATATACAAGCGATTTTTGAATTATTACATACGCCACAGGATAATCATGAAATGTATTAGCTAAGAACATGGTCACGTGGTTTATCCATGTACAGGGACACATATGAGATAAGAAGTTTCTACTTGGCCTCTTGTTGTTGTTGTCTTTTCAGGTTGGAGGCCTACCCTGTTACCAAGGTAAAGGAGCAGGTAACCGCACAGAAGCTCATAAATTAGATAATCTGCAGATACACAGATTTTCACAGGTGAAATAATGCAACACATCATGTCTGTTTTGGGTATACCCCAGGCCTTTCACACACCCTACCATCCATGGAGTAGGGGGAAAGTAGAAAGGATGAACGGTATCCTGAAATTTAAGATACAAAAAGCAATGGAGGAAATGGGCAAATCTTGGACTGAGTGCCTTCCATTAGTTTTTTTTCTCAGGAGGGTACATGCCACAGTATCAGAGTTTGGGGAATGATTCGCTTGTTAATTTTGTCATAGGCCTCTCCAAGGAATTGCCAGTAACACATTCTGCAGTCTCTGCTCGTCTCCCAGGTCCTATAGACGAGTGTCACGATCTGAAACCAGGTGACTGGGTCTATGTGAAAACGTTTGAGAGAGAAGGACTAGAGCCCCGGTTTGAAGATCCCTACCAGGTGTTGCTCACCACCCCAACTGCAGTCAAGCTCTAAGGAAGGCCCACTTGGATCCACACCTCGCACTGCAAAAAGGCCCTGGGTCCCGGAGCACAGAACTCATGATCCTGCATATCCTTTACATGCTATGGGCAGGGTGGGGGGCCTGGGCGAAGGTGGCCGTCACACGTTCAGGAGCAGGAAAGGAGGGAAGCTGGAACCCCTGGTCTGGAGAATATGAAGGGGAAGTGACATTGTGGTACAATTGTGGCATCTCTGGTGTCCGCTACTTTCTGCAAGTTCTTTACCTGAGGTAAGAAAGTTTTGGTGGAGGTTATATGATTAATTTACTCAGATGAGAAGTGATTTTCGGCCTTTAGAAATGTTGTTGATAAAATTATGGAGCAGAACTACTATGAGCGCGGGCACAGGCACACAGGATTCAGCAATTATCTGTGGTGTAATTGTGATTGGTTTGGAGGATGACGAACACTGACGTACTGACATTAAGATTGCATGTCCTGACCTGAAATAATGGCGTGCGTTTGCGCTTCAGGATAGGGGCAACAGACACGCGCAGTAGAGGTTAGCGGTGCGTGTTGCCAGGAGATGACAAGCCGATGTGATGACGCGGTATATGGAAATGCACGCATGCGCAGTAAAGTATGGGCAAGAGACATGTGCAGTAGCGCTTGGTGGAGACGTATGATGCGGGAAGATGGCAAGCTGACGTGATGACGTGTTAAACGAGCGCGCGCAGGAGTAACGTTGGACGCCGTGGATATGAGTGGATGTCATTGATGATGGCGCGGGAAACGGGAAACCGGAGGAAGTGCATCACCCCAGTTATTATGGTATGATTAGACAGGTATTGGATACAGCTGTCTGCATATTTAATGAGGGGAGGAGTGATGCTGCAACTAATGATTGGTCATGAGCATTTATGTTTTACTATTTAAGGGGAGTAGTTTAGTGGTAGTACATGCTTGATAAAGACCATGTGAATGGTTGAAACGTTGCCTGTACCATCTGAGGTGAGGTAGGTATCCCCCCTCCTAGGAGTAGGGCCTTACGGGCAGTGGGGAAACCCTGACGCAAGGGAGAGGTGACCGAGGGAGAGTTCGAGGCCTGGTGCCTTGCACCCCTGTCAGATGCGCTGATTGCAATAGATTGACTTATAAGAGTGTCGATAACTTAGACTATAGAGACACAGTAGTGACAGATGACGGAACATTTTCACATACACATAACTTGTTACAGTACTATACTGGTGAGACATCTGCATAAAGAGTATAGGAGCCCTCCATGCTGCCCTCTCACATAATGAGGTCAGAATGCAGTATTACATGTTTTGTTGTTATCTCAGCTGTTGATAGAATTTCCCTTTCCCTTTACATTTAATACCTGCATATCTATATAATATTTGTATATTACTTATAAATATATTTTGTGATTCTGTCTAGGTGGCCACTGCTGGGTAGTGACGGTTTCGGTAAGAACAAATGTCAGCATTACAATATAGACACTTAGTTTTAGCTGATGCTTGAAACCGCCCTTGGTAAATAAGTATTTCACGTGTGCTAGGAAATATTGTAAACATGAGTACTAAATAATTATAATGTACATAGACAATGTACAGCTCAGGCTGTGTATGATATATATTGAAAATGTATGTATTGGTTCTGCTTATTTCAAGTGCTATACAGTCCTCACAGGTTTATTACGGTCAGACTCTTGGGTTTGTATGGCATTCCTAATTGGCGCAGAGATACATAAATAAATATATAGGGTTGAAAGGTTTTTCTATGTCAGGGACATGCCCAGTGTGTGTATGTATATATATATATATATATATATATATATATATATATATATATATATATGTATCAGGGCAGGATTGTGGTATTTATTTTGAAACATTTGTACAGTTACTCCTACCCCCAAATGTTGGATTGTGGTATGGTGTACTTCTAAATCCGGCAGAAGCCATGTGGCTGGATTGGGCGCTATACCGCGCTTCGGTCTTCCGCAGGATTTAGAGGGGGGGGTGTTAGACTGAGAATATTTTGGTTTTTTTTAGTTAGAGTAATAGGATGCACTCCTGTCACCTGACCGCATTACCCACATGTCACAAGAAACTGAGGGGTTTGAATATGTAAAAGATGAACTGATGGCTAACTTAGATTTCAAGTTTTGTTTTGTAGATGGTTCAGGATAGCAGGAACATGGCAGGTACAGCAGTATGCAGGTACAGCGGTGTGCAGGTACAGCCGTATGCAGGTACAGCCGTATGCAGGTACAGCGGTATGCAGGTACAGCCGTATGCAGGTACAGCCGTATGCAGGTACAGCCGTATGCAGGTACAGCGGTATGCAGATACAGCGGTATGCAGGTACAGCGGTATGCAGGTACAGCCGTATGCAGGTACAGCCGTATGCAGGTACAGCGGTATGCAGATACAGCGGTATGCAGGTACAGCGGTATGCAGGTACAGCCGTATGCAGGTACAGCGGTATGCAGATACAGCGGTATGCAGGTACAGCCGTATGCAGGTACAGCCGTATGCAGGTACAGCCGTATGCAGGTACAGCCGTATGCAGGTACAGCGGTGTGCAGGAGTCACACAGAATGAGGTAACAAGAGCAGAACCATTTCCACCTCATCTGTCAGCACAGGAGGCGGAAGTGAAGGCCCTGACAGAAGCATGTAGAGCGGCAGAGGGTAAGGCAGCCATATTCACAGATTACGGCCTAATATGCAGGCTCTTATGTTGCTCATATAGTTAGGGATAATAGAGGACTGAATAGAAGCAAAAGGAAACGCATGTGTGGGCGCTGCTGCCAAGGCAGCTGCGGTAGGACCTAGGGGAGAGGGTTAGGTCAACGTCCAAACCTGTAACTCCGGCCCCTCCAGTGAGTTTGATAACTGAGCCGCTAGACAAAGGCAGGGGTAAGCCAGACGGACGCCGGACTGTGGGAAGAGACCCCTGACTATGTCTCATGTCCTCTAATTGATGATGGCTGATTGAGCACACGGAGAAACACACCAGTCAAAGACTGATATGTGAGACCTTGTGTCTCAACATTGGATTGTTTCTGGATTCAGCACGGTCGCAGCCAGGTATACCCAGGAGCATATGACCTGTGCCTTACATAACACAGGGAGAGTAGTGAAGGCAGTACAGAGGCACACCTGGGCCGCTCTACCCACTTCTAAAGGATGCAAATTTACATATATTATGCCATATCTGTGTTGACAGCTTATCTGTATACGTTAAGGCCTGTCCGATCAGGTATCGCTTTGCCACTACAGAGGCAGCAGCCAAATTGTTGAATGAGGTAATTTTTTGGGTATGGGATACCAGAGACAATAGAAATAACCACTTTTCACACTCTCTGCCACCCTTTCATCGCCATTGTATCCCCTTTGGACTAGCTTCCAGTACAGGGCGGTACTTTCAGCAGCGGTTGCAGATACAGTATGGTACTTTCTCCGGATATGACCAGGACCTGTAGAAACATTCATATTTGATGCATAAACCAGTGTTTGCTTCCCTTCCAGATCCTGACTCCGTGTATACAACACATGTTCTGGAGCCAGGATATTGGAAACATGTTCTGATGACAACAGCCACTTCAGTGAAGCCTGAAGGAAAAACAGACTGGGTTCACGCTGGTCACTGCCAGAGAGTGGCCGGGGCAGGAGAGTAATCATGTGTCATTGTATCCTATGTAAAATTAATGTAATGCTTATCCTCATAATAATAATGAGGAAGGGGTAATGGTATGACACCCTACTGGGGGCAACAGGTATTGCTGTGGGAGTACTGAACTCCACTGACATGATCTCAGGCCAGAGCCGATGAGGCTCAGGCAGTAAATATACGGGCCAGTGGATGCCATCCATTTATTCTCCTCAGTGTTTAATGTTTGGATTGTGATAAAATGTGTTAATATTAATATGTTAGCTCAGCTACTCAGCTCAAAGATTAGAATGATAAAGCTATAGAATGTAGGTTGAGAGATGTATGTATACTCAGTCTAACTTAATGAGCATTTGGAAAGAAATATCAGATTGATGAAAAATACAAAACACAGTGAAAAACACTTACAAATCACACATTGAGACTTGTATGGGAGGAGGGTGTGGACTCCTGAAGAGAGCCCAGGGCGTTCATGCCCCTCTCCCAGTGTTAGGTAAGGCAACCTGCCCCTGTAGGATAGTTTAGTTTGGGGTGGGGGAGGAGTGAGAGGTTTGTGTGGAATAACATAGTAGGACAGCAGAGATGATCACAAAACAGTGGAAACAATGGAGAATAGGTATTTGTGTAACATCGTCAGATTGATTAGTCCCATGACCTAATTATTTATGATGATACAATTGTATTTGTGTCTTTGAGTTAACATGTATTGAAATATTAAGAGTAGCAGTAATAGGGCCGGTCGGGAAGATAATAAAGGGTTGTGTTTCCCAGAAATGTAAACCTTAGGAGTTAGAGTATAGTGTGTGAAGCTTTAGGGGTTGACATATTAAGTAACATATTGTGTGCAGTAAGTATATAATGTAAGAATAAATCATGTACGTCGCTGTTCTCTTAAGAAGCAAGTAACCAAGGTCCAGGTAATGCTCTCTGGTATGTTACATAGTGATTAAAGCACCATAACTACCTACGAGACCAGGAACTGGTAATGAGACACCTGTTATCACAGGAGTCATGCTTGACGAAAGCATAAGATAATAGCAGCATAGAATATAATGTGTGCCGTGAATATATATATATTTTACTAATCGTGAAGAAGAGGACACCAAGAAGCCGCCTCAGGACGATCGAATTGCCGAGTTTCCATTCATATAAGAGGAGATATAATGGAAAATATTCGATTATGGATAATTTATATTATATGAATTTAAACTGCGCAATAACAGACGCCATCGAATATACCAGAAAAACAACTTCATGAACTAGGTGTAACTGTACCAAGAGACATATGTCAAGATACGAGAAGACTATCAAGAAGGTTAATAGGCAGCATTGATGCCTTTAATGTAATAACATATAAAGTACTCATGGACTAGATATGTATATATATATATATATATATATATATATATATATATATATATATATATAGATAGATAGATAGAAGGATAGATAGATACACACACATATATATATATATATATATACACACATACATACACATATATATATATATACACACACGTACATATATATATATATATATATATATATATATATATATATATATATATATACACACACACACAATTTTTGAATTAATACCTACGCCACAGGATAATCATGAAATGTATTAGATAAACCATGTGACCATGTTCTTAGCCATGTATAGGGACACATATGCTGAGATGAGATAAGAAGTTTCTACTTGGCCTCTTGGCACTCAGTCAAGAGGTTATTTACTGCGACTTAATAGTTTATTGGAGGTATGCAAATGAAGAATCAAAATGTATCCAATGAATGCCATGTAATGACTGAGAAGTAACCAATGAGAGGTCGGATTGAGAACTGTCCAAAGAACTAGGATATTTCCTGGAATAATGAGATATAACCAATGGACATGAAGAAGGGTTAAACTGACCTATGAAGATGTTGGATTGAAAACTAACCAATAAACTTGCATAGTTAATATACCAATGATGTTGCGACACCCCAATGTAAGGGGGCTATGAATAAAGATAGCCGACATCGATTTGTTGGGAATTCTTTGATGACTCCATAACTGTGGGCTCTGTCATTTAATTCCTCCGTCATATGATGTACTGAACTCTAGGTGTGGGCAGCCCTACTGCACGGGTCACCGGGACTTCAGTCACAGGGTACACTCTGCTGTCCCTCCGTAGGCTATCGCCCTAACATGGGTCATATGATGTCATTCACACGGTACACTCTGCTGTCCCTCCGTAGGCTATCGCCCTAACATGGGTCATATGATGTCAGTCACAGGGTACACTCTACTGTCCCTCAGCAGGCTATCGCCCTAACATGGGTCATATGACGTCATTCACAAGGTACACTCTGCTGTCCCTCATCAGGCTATCGCCGCAGCATGGGTCATATGACGTCATTCACACGGTACACTCTGCTGTCCCTCAGCATGCTATCGCCGTAACATGGGTCATATGATGTCATTCACAAGGTACACCCTGCTGTCCCTCCGTAGGCTATCACCCTAACATGGGCCATATGACGTCATTCACAAGGTACACCCTGCTGTCCCTCCGCAGGCTATCACCCTAACATGGGTCATATGATGTCATTCACAAGGTACACCCTGCTGTCCCTCCGTAGGCTATCACCCTAACATGGATCATATGACGTCATTCACAAGGTACACTCTGCTGTCCCTCAGCAGGCTATCGCCCTAACATGGGTCATATGATGTCAGTCACAAGGTACACTCTGCTGTCCCTCAGCAGGCTATCGCCCTAACATGGGTCATATGACGTCATTCACAGGGTACACTCTGCTGTCCCTCCGTAGGCTATCGCCCTAACATGGGTCATATGACGTCATTCACAAGGTACACTCTGCTGTCCCTCAGCATGCTATCGCCGTAACATGGGTCATATGACGTCATTCACAAGGTACACTCTGCTGTCCCTCAGCAGGCTATCGCCCTAACATGGGTCATATGATGTCAGTCACAAGGTACACTCTGCTGTCCCTCCGTAGGCTATCGCCCTAACATGGGTCATATGACGTCATTCACAAGGTACACTCTGCTGTCCCTCAGCATGCTATCGCCGTAACATGGGTCATATGATGTCATTCACAAGGTACACCCTGCTGTCCCTCAGCAGGCTATCGCCCAAACATGGGTCATATGATGTCAGTCACAAGGTACACTCTGCTGTCCCTCAGCAGGCTATCGCCCTAACATGGGTCATATGACGTCATTCACAGGGTACACTCTGCTGTCCCTCCGTAGGCTATCGCCCTAACATGGGTCATATGACGTCATTCACAAGGTACACTCTGCTGTCCCTCCGTAGGCTATCGCCCTAACATGGGTCATATGACGTCATTCACAAGGTACACTCTGCTGTCCCTCAGCATGCTATCGCCGTAACATGGGTCATATGACGTCAGTCACAAGGTACACTCTGCTGTCCCTCAGCAGGCTATCGCCCTAACATGGGTCATATGACGTCATTCACAAGGTACACTCTGCTGTCCCTCCGTAGGCTATCACCCTAACATGGGTCATATGACGTCATTCCCAGTGTACACTCTGCTGTCCCTCAGCATGCTATCGCCGTAACATGGTCATATGACATCATTCACAAGGTACACTCTGCAGTCCCTCACCAGGCTATCGCCCTAACATGGGTCATATGATGTCATTCACAAGGTACACTCTGCAGTCCCTCAACAGGCTATCGCCCTAACATGGGTCATACAACGTCAGTCACAGGGTACACTCTGCTGTCCCTCAGCAGGCTATCGCCCTAACATGGGTCATATGACGTCATTCACAAGGTACACTCTGCTGTCCCTCCGTAGGCTATCGCCCTAACATGGGCCATATGACGTCATTCACAGGGTACACCCTGCTGTCCCTCAGCAGGCTATCGCCCTAACATTGGTCATATGACGTCATTCACAAGGTACACTATGCTGTCCCTCATCAGGCTATCGCCCTAACATGGGTCATATGACGTCATTCACAAGGTACACCCTGCTGTCCCTCCGTAGGCTATCGCCCTAACATGGGTCATATGACGTCATTCACAAGGTACACTCTGCTGTCCCTCCGTAGGCTATCGCCCTAACATGGGCCATATGACGTCATTCACAGGGTACACTCTGCTGTCCCTCAGCAGACTATCGCCCTAACATGGGTCATATGACGTCATTCACAAGGTACACTCTGCTGTCCCTCCGTAGGCTATAGCCCTAACATGGGTCATATGACGTCATTCACAAGGTACACTCTGCTGTCCCTCAGCATGCTATCGCCGTAACATGGTCATATGACAACAATCACAAGGTACACTCTGCAGTCCCTCAACAGGCTATCGCCCTAACATGGGTCATACAACGTCAGTCACAGGGTACACTCTGCTGTCCCTCCGCAGGCTATCGCCCTAACGTTGGTCATATGACGTCATTCACAAGGTACACTCTGCTGTCCCTCAGCAGGCTATCGCCCTTACATGGGTCATATGACGTCATTCACAAGGTACACTCTGCTGTCCCTCATCAGGCTATCACCGTAACATGGGTCATATGACGTCATTCACAAGGTACGCTCTGCTGTCCCTCAGCAGGCCATCACCCTAACATGGGTTATATGACGTCATTCACAGGGTACACCCTGCTGTCCCTCAGCAGGCTATCGCCCTTACATGGGTCATATGACGTCATTCACAAGGTACACTCTGCTGTCCCTCAGCAGGCTATCGCCCTAACATGGGTCATATGACGTCATTCACAGGGTACACTCTGCTGTCCCTCCGTAGGCTATCACCCTAACATGGGTCATATGATGTCAGTCACAAGGTACACTCTGCTGTCCCTCCGTAGGCTATCGCCCTAACATGGGTCATATGACGTCATTCACAAGGTACACTCTGCTGTCCCTCAGCATGCTATCGCCGTAACATGGTCATATGACAACATTCACAAGGTACACCCTGCTGTCCCTCAACAGGCTATCGCCGTAACATGGGTCATACAACGTCAGTCACAGGGTACACTCTGCTGTCCCTCAGCAGGCTATCGCCCTAACATGGGTCATATGACGTCATTCACAAGGTACACTCTGCTGTCCCTCAGCAGGCTATCGCCCTAACATGGGTCATACAACGTCAGTCACAGGGTACACTCTGCTGTCCCTCAGCAGGCTATCGCCCTAACATAGGTCATCTGACGTCATTCACAAGGTACACTCTGCTGTCCCTCACCAGGCTATCGCCCTAACATGGGTCATATGATGTCAGTCACAAGGTACACTCTGCTGTCCCTCCGTAGGCTATTGCCCTAACATGGGTCATATGACGTCATTCACAAGGTACACTCTGCTGTCCCTCAGCACGCTATCGCCGTAACATGGGTCATACAACGTCAGTCACAGGGTACACTCTGCTGTCCCTCAGCAGGCTATCGCCCTAACATGGGTCATATGACGTCATTCACAAGGTACACTCTGCTGTCCCTCCGTAGGCTATCGCCCTAACATGGGCCATATGACGTCATTCACAAGGTACACTCTGCTGTCCTCAGCAGGCTATCGCCCTAACATGGGTCATATGACGTCATTCACAAGGTACACCCTGCTGTCCCTCCGCAGGCTATCACCCTAACATGGGTCATATGACGTCATTCACAAGGTACACTCTGCTGTCCCTCAGCATGCTATCGCCCTAACATGGGTCATATGACGTCATTCACAAGGTACACTCTGCTGTCCCTCCGTAGGCTATCGCCCTAACATGGGTCATATGACGTCATTCACAAGGTACACTCTGCTGTCCCTCAGCAGGCTATCGCCCTTACATGGGTCATATGACGTCATTCACAAGGTACACTCTGCTGTCCCTCATCAGGCTATCACCGTAACATGGGTCATATGACGTCATTCACAAGGTACACTCTGCTGTCCTCAGCAGGCTATCGCCCTAACATGGGTCATATGACGTCATTCACAGGGTACACTCTGCTGTCCCTCAGCAGGCTATCGCCCTTACATGGGTCATATGACGTCATTCACAGGGTACACTCTGCTGTCCCTCCGCAGGCTATCACCCTAACATGGGTCATATGATGTCATTCACAAGGTACACCCTGCTGTCCCTCCATAGGCTATCACCCTAACATGGATCATATGACGTCATTCACAAGGTACACTCTGCTGTCCCTCACCAGGCTATCGCCCTAACATGGGTCATATGACGTCATTCACAGGGTACACCCTGCTGTCCCTCCGTAGGCTATCGCCCTAACATTGGTCATATGACGTCATTCACAGGATACACCCTGCTGTCCCTCCGTAGGCTGTCGCCCTAACATGGGCCATATAACGTCATTCACAGGGTACACTCTGCTGTCCCACCATAGGCTATCACCCTAACATGGGTCATATGATGTCAGTCACAAGGTACACCCTGCTGTCCCTCCGTAGGCTATCGCCCTAACATTGGTCATATGACGTCATTCACAGGATACACCCTGCTGTCCCTCCGTAGGCTGTCGCCCTAACATGGGCCATATAACGTCATTCACAGGGTACACTCTGCTGTCCCACCATAGGCTATCACCCTAACATGGGTCATATGATGTCAGTCACAAGGTACACCCTGCTGTCCCTCCGTAGGCTATCGCCCTAACATGGGTCATATGACGTCATTCACAAGGTACACCCTGCTGTCCCTCCGTAGGCTATCGCCCTAACATGGGTCATATGACGTCATTCACAAGGTACACTCTGCTGTCCCTCAGCAGGCTATCGCCCTTACATGGCTCATATGACGTCATTCACAGGATACACCCTGCTGTCCCTCCGCAGGCTATCGCCCTAACATGGGTCATATGACGTCATTCACAGGGCACACTCTGCTGTCCCTCAGCAGGCTATCGCCCTAACATGGGTAATATGACGTCATTCACAAGGTACACTCTGCTGTCCCTCATCAGGCTATCGCCGCAGCATGGGTCATATGACGTCATTCACACGGTACACTCTGCTGTCCCTCAGCATGCTATCGCCGTAACATGGGTCATATGATGTCATTCACAAGGTACACCCTGCTGTCCCTCCGTAGGCTATCACCCTAACATGGGCCATATGACGTCATTCACAAGGTACACCCTGCTGTCCCTCCGCAGGCTATCACCCTAACATGGGTCATATGATGTCATTCACAAGGTACACCCTGCTGTCCCTCCGTAGGCTATCACCCTAACATGGATCATATGACGTCATTCACAAGGTACACTCTGCTGTCCCTCAGCAGGCTATCGCCCTAACATGGGTCATATGATGTCAGTCACAAGGTACACTCTGCTGTCCCTCAGCAGGCTATCGCCCTAACATGGGTCATATGACGTCATTCACAGGGTACACTCTGCTGTCCCTCCGTAGGCTATCGCCCTAGCATGGGTCATATGACGTCATTCACAAGGTACACTCTGCTGTCCCTCAGCATGCTATCGCCGTAACATGGGTCATATGACGTCATTCACAAGGTACACTCTGCTGTCCCTCAGCAGGCTATCGCCCTAACATGGGTCATATGATGTCAGTCACAAGGTACACTCTGCTGTCCCTCCGTAGGCTATCGCCCTAACATGGGTCATATGACGTCATTCACAAGGTACACTCTGCTGTCCCTCAGCATGCTATCGCCGTAACATGGGTCATATGATGTCATTCACAAGGTACACCCTGCTGTCCCTCAGCAGGCTATCGCCCAAACATGGGTCATATGATGTCAGTCACAAGGTACACTCTGCTGTCCCTCAGCAGGCTATCGCCCTAACATGGGTCATATGACGTCATTCACAGGGTACACTCTGCTGTCCCTCCGTAGGCTATCGCCCTAACATGGGTCATATGACGTCATTCACAAGGTACACTCTGCTGTCCCTCCGTAGGCTATCGCCCTAACATGGGTCATATGACGTCATTCACAAGGTACACTCTGCTGTCCCTCAGCATGCTATCGCCGTAACATGGGTCATATGACGTCAGTCACAAGGTACACTCTGCTGTCCCTCAGCAGGCTATCGCCCTAACATGGGTCATATGACGTCATTCACAAGGTACACTCTGCTGTCCCTCCGTAGGCTATCACCCTAACATGGGTCATATGACGTCATTCCCAGTGTACACTCTGCTGTCCCTCAGCATGCTATCGCCGTAACATGGTCATATGACATCATTCACAAGGTACACTCTGCAGTCCCTCACCAGGCTATCGCCCTAACATGGGTCATATGATGTCATTCACAAGGTACACTCTGCAGTCCCTCAACAGGCTATCGCCCTAACATGGGTCATACAACGTCAGTCACAGGGTACACTCTGCTGTCCCTCAGCAGGCTATCGCCCTAACATGGGTCATATGACGTCATTCACAAGGTACACTCTGCTGTCCCTCCGTAGGCTATCGCCCTAACATGGGCCATATGACGTCATTCACAGGGTACACCCTGCTGTCCCTCAGCAGGCTATCGCCCTAACATTGGTCATATGACGTCATTCACAAGGTACACTCTGCTGTCCCTCATCAGGCTATCGCCCTAACATGGGTCATATGACGTCATTCACAAGGTACACCCTGCTGTCCCTCCGTAGGCTATCGCCCTAACATGGGTCATATGACGTCATTCACAAGGTACACTCTGCTGTCCCTCCGTAGGCTATCGCCCTAACATGGGCCATATGACGTCATTCACAGGGTACACTCTGCTGTCCCTCAGCAGGCTATCGCCCTAACATGGGTCATATGACGTCATTCACAAGGTACACTCTGCTGTCCCTCCGTAGGCTATCGCCCTAACATGGGTCATATGACGTCATTCACAAGGTACACTCTGCTGTCCCTCAGCATGCTATCGCCGTAACATGGTCATATGACAACAATCACAAGGTACACTCTGCAGTCCCTCAACAGGCTATCGCCCTAACATGGGTCATACAACGTCAGTCACAGGGTACACTCTGCTGTCCCTCCGCAGGCTATCGCCCTAACGTTGGTCATATGACGTCATTCACAAGGTACACTCTGCTGTCCCTCAGCAGGCTATCGCCCTTACATGGGTCATATGACGTCATTCACAAGGTACACTCTGCTGTCCCTCATCAGGCTATCACCGTAACATGGGTCATATGACGTCATTCACAAGGTACGCTCTGCTGTCCCTCAGCAGGCTATCACCCTAACATGGGTTATATGACGTCATTCACAGGGTACACCCTGCTGTCCCTCAGCAGGCTATCGCCCTTACATGGGTCATATGACGTCATTCACAAGGTACACTCTGCTGTCCCTCAGCAGGCTATCGCCCTAACATTGGTCATATGACGTCATTCACAGGGTACACTCTGCTGTCCCTCCGTAGGCTATCACCCTAACATGGGTCATATGATGTCAGTCACAAGGTACACTCTGCTGTCCCTCCGTAGGCTATCGCCCTAACATGGGTCATATGACGTCATTCACAAGGTACACTCTGCTGTCCCTCAGCATGCTATCGCCGTAACATGGTCATATGACAACATTCACAAGGTACACCCTGCTGTCCCTCAACAGGCTATCGCCGTAACATGGGTCATACAACGTCAGTCACAGGGTACACTCTGCTGTCCCTCAGCAGGCTATCGCCCTAACATGGGTCATATGACGTCATTCACAAGGTACACTCTGCTGTCCCTCAGCAGGCTATCGCCCTAACATGGGTCATACAACGTCAGTCACAGGGTACACTCTGCTGTCCCTCAGCAGGCTATCGCCCTAACATAGGTCATCTGACGTCATTCACAAGGTACACTCTGCTGTCCCTCACCAGGCTATCGCCCTAACATGGGTCATATGATGTCAGTCACAAGGTACACTCTGCTGTCCCTCCGTAGGCTATTGCCCTAACATGGGTCATATGACGTCATTCACAAGGTACACTCTGCTGTCCCTCAGCACGCTATCGCCGTAACATGGGTCATACAACGTCAGTCACAGGGTACACTCTGCTGTCCCTCAGCAGGCTATCGCCCTAACATGGGTCATATGACGTCATTCACAAGGTACACTCTGCTGTCCCTCCGTAGGCTATCGCCCTAACATGGGCCATATGACGTCATTCACAAGGTACACTCTGCTGTCCTCAGCAGGCTATCGCCCTAACATGGGTCATATGACGTCATTCACAAGGTACACCCTGCTGTCCCTCCGCAGGCTATCACCCTAACATGGGTCATATGACGTCATTCACAAGGTACACTCTGCTGTCCCTCAGCATGCTATCGCCCTAACATGGGTCATATGACGTCATTCACAAGGTACACTCTGCTGTCCCTCCGTAGGCTATCGCCCTAACATGGGTCATATGACGTCATTCACAAGGTACACTCTGCTGTCCCTCAGCAGGCTATCGCCCTTACATGGGTCATATGACGTCATTCACAAGGTACACTCTGCTGTCCCTCATCAGGCTATCACCGTAACATGGGTCATATGACGTCATTCACAAGGTACACTCTGCTGTCCTCAGCAGGCTATCGCCCTAACATGGGTCATATGACGTCATTCACAGGGTACACTCTGCTGTCCCTCAGCAGGCTATCGCCCTTACATGGGTCATATGACGTCATTCACAGGGTACACTCTGCTGTCCCTCCGCAGGCTATCACCCTAACATGGGTCATATGATGTCATTCACAAGGTACACCCTGCTGTCCCTCCATAGGCTATCACCCTAACATGGATCATATGACGTCATTCACAAGGTACACTCTGCTGTCCCTCACCAGGCTATCGCCCTAACATGGGTCATATGACGTCATTCACAGGGTACACCCTGCTGTCCCTCCGTAGGCTATCGCCCTAACATTGGTCATATGACGTCATTCACAGGATACACCCTGCTGTCCCTCCGTAGGCTGTCGCCCTAACATGGGCCATATAACGTCATTCACAGGGTACACTCTGCTGTCCCACCATAGGCTATCACCCTAACATGGGTCATATGATGTCAGTCACAAGGTACACCCTGCTGTCCCTCCGTAGGCTATCGCCCTAACATTGGTCATATGACGTCATTCACAGGATACACCCTGCTGTCCCTCCGTAGGCTGTCGCCCTAACATGGGCCATATAACGTCATTCACAGGGTACACTCTGCTGTCCCACCATAGGCTATCACCCTAACATGGGTCATATGATGTCAGTCACAAGGTACACCCTGCTGTCCCTCCGTAGGCTATCGCCCTAACATGGGTCATATGACGTCATTCACAAGGTACACCCTGCTGTCCCTCCGTAGGCTATCGCCCTAACATGGGTCATATGACGTCATTCACAAGGTACACTCTGCTGTCCCTCAGCAGGCTATCGCCCTTACATGGCTCATATGACGTCATTCACAGGATACACCCTGCTGTCCCTCCGCAGGCTATCGCCCTAACATGGGTCATATGACGTCATTCACAGGGCACACTCTGCTGTCCCTCAGCAGGCTATCGCCCTAACATGGGCCATATGACGTCATTCACACGGTACACTCTGCTGTCCCTCAGCAGGCTATCGCCGTAACATGGGTCATATGACGTCAGTCACAGGGCACACTCTGCTGTCCCTCTATAGGCTATCGCCGTTACATGGGTCATATGACGTCATTCACAAGGTACACTCTGCTGTCCTCAGCAGGCTATCGCCCTAACATGGGTCATATGACGTCATTCACAGGGTACACTCTGCTGTCCCTCAGCAGGCTATCGCCCTTACATGGGTCATATGACGTCATTCACAGGGTACACTCTGCTGTCCCTCCGCAGGCTATCACCCTAACATGGGTCATATGATGTCATTCACAAGGTACACCCTGCTGTCCCTCCATAGGCTATCACCCTAACATGGATCATATGACGTCATTCACAGGGTACACCCTGCTGTCCCTCCGTAGGCTATCGCCCTAACATTGGTCATATGACGTCATTCACAGGATACACCCTGCTGTCCCTCCGTAGGCTGTCGCCCTAACATGGGCCATATAACGTCATTCACAGGGTACACTCTGCTGTCCCACCATAGGCTATCACCCTAACATGGGTCATATGATGTCAGTCACAAGGTACACCCTGCTGTCCCTCCGTAGGCTATCGCCCTAACATTGGTCATATGACGTCATTCACAGGATACACCCTGCTGTCCCTCCGTAGGCTGTCGCCCTAACATGGGCCATATAACGTCATTCACAGGGTACACTCTGCTGTCCTCAGCAGGCTATCGCCCTAACATGGGTCATATGTAGAGATGAGCGAACGTACTCGGATAGGCACTACTCGTCCGAGTAATGTGCCTTATCCGAGTACCGCTGTGCTCGTGCTCAAAGATTCGGGACGCGCTGCGGAGCGGGGAGCTGCAGGGGAGAGCGGGGAGGAACGGAGGGGAGATCTTTCTCTCCTTCTCTCCCGGCCGCTCTGCCCCGCTCCCCGCTCCGACTCACCTGTCAGCAGCGGAGCGCCCCGAATCTTTGAGCACGAGTACAGCGGTACTCGGATAAGGCACATTACTCGGACGAGTAGTGCTTATCCGAGTACGTTCGCTCATCTCTAGTCATATGATGTCAGTCACAGGGCACACCCTGCTGTCCCTCAGCAGGCTATCGCCCTAACATGGGTCATATGACGTCATTCACAAGGTACACTCTGCTGTCCCTCAGCAGGCTATTGCCCTAACATGGGTCATATGACGTCATTCACAAGGTACACCCTGCTGTCCCTCCGTAGGCTATCGCCCTAACATGGGCCATATGACGTCATTCACAAGGTACACTCTGCTGTCCTCAGCAGGCTATCCCCGTAACATGGGTCATATGACGTCATTCCCAGTGTACACTCTGCTGTCCCTCAGCAGGCTATCGCCCTAACATGGGTCATATGACGTCATTCCCAGTGTACACTCTGCTGTCCCTCAGCAGGCTATCGCCCTAACATGGGTCATATGACGTCATTCCCAGTGTACACTCTGCTGTCCCTCAGCAGGCTATCGCCCTAACATGGGTCATATGACGTCATTCACAGGGTACACTCTGCTGTCCCTCCGTAGGCTATCACCCTAACATGGGTCATATGACGTCATTCACAGGGTACACCCTGCTGTCCCTCAGCAGGCTATCGCCATAACATGGGTCATGTGACGTCATTCACAAGGTACACTCTGCTGTCCCTCCGTAGGCTATCTCCCTAACATGGGCCATATGACGTCAGTCACAGGGTACACTCTGCTGTCCCTCCGTAGGCTATCGCCCTAACATGGGCCATATGACGTCAGTCACAGGGTACACTCTGCTGTCCCTCAGCAAGCTATCGCCGTAATATGGGTCATATGACGTCAGTCACAGGGTACACTCTGCTGTCCCTCAGCAGGCTATCGCCGTTACATGGGTCATATGACGTCATTCACAAGGTACACTCTGCTGTCCCTCCATAGGCTATCGCCGTTACATGGGTCATATGACGTCATTCACAGGGTACACTCTGCTGTCCCTCAGCAGGCTATCGCCCTAACATGGGTCATATGACGTCATTCACAAGGTACACTCTGCTGTCCCTCCGCAGGCTATCGCCCTAACATGGGTCATATGACGTCCTTCACAAGGTACACTCTGCTGTCCCTCAGCAAGCTATCGCCGTAACATGGGTCATATGACGTCATTCCCAGTGTACACTCTGATGTCCCTCCGTGGGCTATCGCCCTAACATGGGTCATATGACGTCATTCACAGGGTACACCCTGCTGTCCCTCAGCAGGCTATCGCCCTAACATGGGTCATATGACGTCATTCACAAGGTACACTCTGCTGTCCCTCAGCAAGCTATCGCCGTAACATGGGTCATATGACGTCATTCACAGGGTACACCCTGCTGTCCCTCCGTAGGCTGTCGCCCTAACATGGGCCATATAACGTCATTCACAGGGTACACTCTGCTGTCCTCAGCAGGCTATCGCCCTAACATGGGTCATATGTAGAGATGAGCGAACGTACTCGGATAGGCACTACTCGTCCGAGTAATGTGCCTTATCCGAGTACCGCTGTGCTCGTGCTCAAAGATTCGGGACGCGCTGCGGAGCGGGGAGCTGCAGGGGAGAGCGGGGAGGAACGGAGGGGAGATCTTTCTCTCCTTCTCTCCCGGCCGCTCTGCCCCGCTCCCCGCTCCGACTCACCTGTCAGCAGCGGAGCGCCCCGAATCTTTGAGCACGAGTACAGCGGTACTCGGATAAGGCACATTACTCGGACGAGTAGTGCTTATCCGAGTACGTTCGCTCATCTCTAGTCATATGATGTCAGTCACAGGGCACACCCTGCTGTCCCTCAGCAGGCTATCGCCCTAACATGGGTCATATGACGTCATTCACAAGGTACACTCTGCTGTCCCTCAGCAGGCTATCGCCCTAACATGGGTCATATGACGTCATTCACAAGGTACACCCTGCTGTCCCTCCGTAGGCTATCGCCCTAACATGGGCCATATGACGTCATTCACAAGGTACACTCTGCTGTCCTCAGCAGGCTATCCCCGTAACATGGGTCATATGACGTCATTCCCAGTGTACACTCTGCTGTCCCTCAGCAGGCTATCGCCCTAACATGGGTCATATGACGTCATTCCCAGTGTACACTCTGCTGTCCCTCAGCAGGCTATCGCCCTAACATGGGTCATATGACGTCATTCCCAGTGTACACCCTGCTGTCCCTCAGCAAGCTATCGCCGTAACATGGTCATATGACGTCATTCACAGGGTACACTCTGCTGTCCCTCCGTAGGCTATCACCCTAACATGGGTCATATGACGTCATTCACAGGGTACACCCTGCTGTCCCTCAGCAGGCTATCGCCATAACATGGGTCATTTGACGTCATTCACAAGGTACACTCTGCTGTCCCTCCGTAGGCTATCTCCCTAACATGGGCCATATGACGTCAGTCACAGGGTACACTCTGCTGTCCCTCCGTAGGCTATCGCCCTAACATGGGCCATATGACGTCAGTCACAGGGTACACTCTGCTGTCCCTCAGCAAGCTATCGCCGTAATATGGGTCATATGACGTCATTCACACGGTACACTCTGCTGTCCCTCAGCAGGCTATCGCCGTTACATGGGTCATATGACGTCATTCACAAGGTACACTCTGCTGTCCCTCCATAGGCTATCGCCGTTACATGGGTCATATGACGTCATTCACAGGGTACACTCTGCTGTCCCTCAGCAGGCTATCGCCCTAACATGGGTCATATGACGTCATTCACAAGGTACACTCTGCTGTCCCTCCGCAGGCTATCGCCCTAACATGGGTCATATGACGTCCTTCACAAGGTACACTCTGCTGTCCCTCAGCAAGCTATCGCCGTAACATGGGTCATATGACGTCATTCCCAGTGTACACTCTGCTGTCCCTCCGTGGGCTATCGCCCTAACATGGGTCATATGACGTCATTCACAGGGTACACCCTGCTGTCCCTCAGCAGGCTATCGCCCTAACATGGGTCATATGACGTCATTCACAAGGTACACTCTGCTGTCCCTCAGCAAGCTATCGCCCTAACATGGGCCATATGACGTCATTCACAGGGTACACCCTGCTGTCCCTCAGCAGGCTATCGCCCTAACATGGGTCATATGACGTCATTCACAGGGTACACTCTGCTGTCCCTCCG
The DNA here is from genome assembly GCF_035609145.1 of Eleutherodactylus coqui. Classification (NCBI taxonomy): domain Eukaryota; kingdom Metazoa; phylum Chordata; class Amphibia; order Anura; family Eleutherodactylidae; genus Eleutherodactylus; species Eleutherodactylus coqui. The sequence continues at coordinate 217,925 of NC_089843.1, read as the reverse complement.
TAGGCTATCGCCCTAACATTGGTCATATGACGTCATTCACAAGGTACACTCTGCTGTCCTTCAGCAAGCTATCGCCGTAACATGGGTCATATGACGTCATTCACAAGGTACACCCTGCTGTCCCTCCGTGGGCTATCGCCCTAACATGGGTCATATGACGTCATTCACAAGGTACACTCTGCTGTCCCTCAGCAGGCTATCGCCCTAACATGGGTCATATGACGTCATTCACAAGGTACACCCTGCTGTCCCTCCGTGGGCTATCGCCCTAACATGGGTCATATGACGTCATTCACAAGGTACACTCTGCTGTCCCTCAGCAGGTTATCGCCCTAACATGGGTCATATGACGTCATTCACAAGGTACACTCTGCTGTCCTCAGCAGGCTATCGCCGTAACATGGGTCATATGACGTCATTCACAAGGTACACTCTGCTGTCCCTTAGCAGGCTATCGCCCTAACATGGGTCATATGACGTCATTCCCAGTGTACACTCTGCTGTCCTCAGCAGGCTATCGCCCTAACATGGGTCATATGACGTCATTCACAAGGTACACTCTGCTGTCCCTCCGTAGGCTATCGCCGTAACATGGGTCATATGACGTCATTCACAAGGTACACTCTGCTGTCCCTCCGTAGGCTATCGCCGTAACATGGGTCATATGACATCAGTCACAAGGTACACTCTGCTGTCCCTCCGTAGGCTATCGCCGTAACATGGGTCATATGACGTCATTCACACGGTACACTCTGCTGTCCCTCAGCAGGCTATCGCCCTAACATGGGTCATATGACGTCATTCACACGGTACACTCTGCTGTCCCTCAGCAGGCTATCGCCCTAACATGGGTCATATGACGTCATTCACAAGGTACACTCTGCTGTCCCTTCGCAGGCTATCGCCCTAACATGGGTCATATGACGTCAGTCACAGTGTACACTCTGCTGTCCCTCAGCAGGCTATCGCCCTAACATGGGTCATATGACGTCATTCACAGGGTACACTCTGCTGTCCCTCCGTAGGCTATCACCCTAACATGGGTCATATGACGTCATTCACAGGGTACACCCTGCTGTCCCTCAGCAGGCTATCGCCCTAACATGGGTCATATGACGTCATTCACAGGGTACACTCTGCTGTCCCTCAGCAGGCTATCGCCCTTACATGGGTCATATGACGTCATTCACAGGGTACACTCTGCTGTCCCTCCGCAGGCTATCACCCTAACATGGGTCATATGATGTCATTCACAAGGTACACCCTGCTGTCCCTCCATAGGCTATCACCCTAACATGGATCATATGACGTCATTCACAAGGTACACTCTGCTGTCCCTCACCAGGCTATCGCCCTAACATGGGTCATATGACGTCATTCACAGGGTACACCCTGCTGTCCCTCCGTAGGCTATCGCCCTAACATTGGTCATATGACGTCATTCACAGGATACACCCTGCTGTCCCTCCGTAGGCTGTCGCCCTAACATGGGCCATATAACGTCATTCACAGGGTACACTCTGCTGTCCCACCATAGGCTATCACCCTAACATGGGTCATATGATGTCAGTCACAAGGTACACCCTGCTGTCCCTCCGTAGGCTATCGCCCTAACATTGGTCATATGACGTCATTCACAGGATACACCCTGCTGTCCCTCCGTAGGCTGTCGCCCTAACATGGGCCATATAACGTCATTCACAGGGTACACTCTGCTGTCCCACCATAGGCTATCACCCTAACATGGGTCATATGATGTCAGTCACAAGGTACACCCTGCTGTCCCTCCGTAGGCTATCGCCCTAACATGGGTCATATGACGTCATTCACAAGGTACACCCTGCTGTCCCTCCGTAGGCTATCGCCCTAACATGGGTCATATGACGTCATTCACAAGGTACACTCTGCTGTCCCTCAGCAGGCTATCGCCCTTACATGGCTCATATGACGTCATTCACAGGATACACCCTGCTGTCCCTCCGCAGGCTATCGCCCTAACATGGGTCATATGACGTCATTCACAGGGCACACTCTGCTGTCCCTCAGCAGGCTATCGCCCTAACATGGGCCATATGACGTCATTCACACGGTACACTCTGCTGTCCCTCAGCAGGCTATCGCCGTAACATGGGTCATATGACGTCAGTCACAGGGCACACTCTGCTGTCCCTCTATAGGCTATCGCCGTTACATGGGTCATATGACGTCATTCACAAGGTACACTCTGCTGTCCTCAGCAGGCTATCGCCCTAACATGGGTCATATGACGTCATTCACAGGGTACACTCTGCTGTCCCTCAGCAGGCTATCGCCCTTACATGGGTCATATGACGTCATTCACAGGGTACACTCTGCTGTCCCTCCGCAGGCTATCACCCTAACATGGGTCATATGATGTCATTCACAAGGTACACCCTGCTGTCCCTCCATAGGCTATCACCCTAACATGGATCATATGACGTCATTCACAGGGTACACCCTGCTGTCCCTCCGTAGGCTATCGCCCTAACATTGGTCATATGACGTCATTCACAGGATACACCCTGCTGTCCCTCCGTAGGCTGTCGCCCTAACATGGGCCATATAACGTCATTCACAGGGTACACTCTGCTGTCCCACCATAGGCTATCACCGTAACATGGGTCATATGATGTCAGTCACAGGGTACACTCTGCTGTCCCTCAGCAGGCTATCGCCCTAACATGGGTCATATGACGTCATTCACAGGGTACACTCTGCTGTCCCTCCATAGGCTATCACCCTAACATGGGTCATATGATGTCAGTCACAAGGTACACCCTGCTGTCCCTCCGTAGGCTATCGCCCTAACATTGGTCATATGACGTCATTCACAGGATACACCCTGCTGTCCCTCCGTAGGCTGTCGCCCTAACATGGGCCATATAACGTCATTCACAGGGTACACTCTGCTGTCCTCAGCAGGCTATCGCCCTAACATGGGTCATATGTAGAGATGAGCGAACGTACTCGGATAGGCACTACTCGTCCGAGTAATGTGCCTTATCCGAGTACCGCTGTGCTCGTGCTCAAAGATTCGGGACGCGCTGCGGAGCGGGGAGCTGCAGGGGAGAGCGGGGAGGAACGGAGGGGAGATCTTTCTCTCCTTCTCTCCCGGCCGCTCTGCCCCGCTCCCCGCTCCGACTCACCTGTCAGCAGCGGAGCGCCCCGAATCTTTGAGCACGAGTACAGCGGTACTCGGATAAGGCACATTACTCGGACGAGTAGTGCTTATCCGAGTACGTTCGCTCATCTCTAGTCATATGATGTCAGTCACAGGGCACACCCTGCTGTCCCTCAGCAGGCTATCGCCCTAACATGGGTCATATGACGTCATTCACAAGGTACACTCTGCTGTCCCTCAGCAGGCTATCGCCCTAACATGGGTCATATGACGTCATTCACAAGGTACACCCTGCTGTCCCTCCGTAGGCTATCGCCCTAACATGGGCCATATGACGTCATTCACAAGGTACACTCTGCTGTCCTCAGCAGGCTATCCCCGTAACATGGGTCATATGACGTCATTCCCAGTGTACACTCTGCTGTCCCTCAGCAGGCTATCGCCCTAACATGGGTCATATGACGTCATTCCCAGTGTACACTCTGCTGTCCCTCAGCAGGCTATCGCCCTAACATGGGTCATATGACGTCATTCCCAGTGTACACCCTGCTGTCCCTCAGCAAGCTATCGCCGTAACATGGTCATATGACGTCATTCACAGGGTACACTCTGCTGTCCCTCCGTAGGCTATCACCCTAACATGGGTCATATGACGTCATTCACAGGGTACACCCTGCTGTCCCTCAGCAGGCTATCGCCATAACATGGGTCATGTGACGTCATTCACAAGGTACACTCTGCTGTCCCTCCGTAGGCTATCTCCCTAACATGGGCCATATGACGTCAGTCACAGGGTACACTCTGCTGTCCCTCCGTAGGCTATCGCCCTAACATGGGCCATATGACGTCAGTCACAGGGTACACTCTGCTGTCCCTCAGCAAGCTATCGCCGTAATATGGGTCATATGACGTCAGTCACAGGGTACACTCTGCTGTCCCTCAGCAGGCTATCGCCGTTACATGGGTCATATGACGTCATTCACAAGGTACACTCTGCTGTCCCTCCATAGGCTATCGCCGTTACATGGGTCATATGACGTCATTCACAGGGTACACTCTGCTGTCCCTCAGCAGGCTATCGCCCTAACATGGGTCATATGACGTCATTCACAAGGTACACTCTGCTGTCCCTCCGCAGGCTATCGCCCTAACATGGGTCATATGACGTCCTTCACAAGGTACACTCTGCTGTCCCTCAGCAAGCTATCGCCGTAACATGGGTCATATGACGTCATTCCCAGTGTACACTCTGCTGTCCCTCCGTGGGCTATCGCCCTAACATGGGTCATATGACGTCATTCACAGGGTACACCCTGCTGTCCCTCAGCAGGCTATCGCCCTAACATGGGTCATATGACGTCATTCACAAGGTACACTCTGCTGTCCCTCAGCAAGCTATCGCCGTAACATGGGTCATATGACGTCATTCACAGGGTACACCCTGCTGTCCCTCCGTAGGCTGTCGCCCTAACATGGGCCATATAACGTCATTCACAGGGTACACTCTGCTGTCCTCAGCAGGCTATCGCCCTAACATGGGTCATATGTAGAGATGAGCGAACGTACTCGGATAGGCACTACTCGTCCGAGTAATGTGCTTTATCCGAGTACCGCTGTGCTCGTGCTCAAAGATTCGGGACGCGCTGCGGAGCGGGGAGCTGCAGGGGAGAGCGGGGAGGAACGGAGGGGAGATCTTTCTCTCCTTCTCTCCCGGCCGCTCTGCCCGGCTCCCCGCTCCGACTCACCTGTCAGCAGCGGAGCGCCCCGAATCTTTGAGCACGAGTACAGCGGTACTCGGATAAGGCACATTACTCGGACGAGTAGTGCTTATCCGAGTACGTTCGCTCATCTCTAGTCATATGATGTCAGTCACAGGGCACACCCTGCTGTCCCTCAGCAGGCTATCGCCCTAACATGGGTCATATGACGTCATTCACAAGGTACACTCTGCTGTCCCTCAGCAGGCTATCGCCCTAACATGGGTCATATGACGTCATTCACAAGGTACACCCTGCTGTCCCTCCGTAGGCTATCGCCCTAACATGGGCCATATGACGTCATTCACAAGGTACACTCTGCTGTCCTCAGCAGGCTATCCCCGTAACATGGGTCATATGACGTCATTCCCAGTGTACACTCTGCTGTCCCTCAGCAGGCTATCGCCCTAACATGGGTCATATGACGTCATTCCCAGTGTACACTCTGCTGTCCCTCAGCAGGCTATCGCCCTAACATGGGTCATATGACGTCATTCCCAGTGTACACCCTGCTGTCCCTCAGCAAGCTATCGCCGTAACATGGTCATATGACGTCATTCACAGGGTACACTCTGCTGTCCCTCCGTAGGCTATCACCCTAACATGGGTCATATGACGTCATTCACAGGGTACACCCTGCTGTCCCTCAGCAGGCTATCACCCTAACATGGGTCATATGACGTCATTCCCAGTGTACACTCTGCTGTCCCTCAGCAGGCTATCGCCCTAACATGGGTCATATGACGTCATTCCCAGTGTACACCCTGCTGTCCCTCAGCAAGCTATCGCCGTAACATGGTCATATGACGTCATTCACAGGGTACACTCTGCTGTCCCTCCGTAGGCTATCACCCTAACATGGGTCATATGACGTCATTCACAGGGTACACCCTGCTGTCCCTCAGCAGGCTATCGCCATAACATGGGTCATGTGACGTCATTCACAAGGTACACTCTGCTGTCCCTCAGCAGGCTATCACCCTAACATGGGTCATATGACGTCATTCACAGGGTACACCCTGCTGTCCCTCAGCAGGCTATCGCCATAACATGGGTCATGTGACGTCATTCACAAGGTACACTCTGCTGTCCCTCCGTAGGCTATCTCCCTAACATGGGCCATATGACGTCAGTCACAGGGTACACTCTGCTGTCCCTCCGTAGGCTATCGCCCTAACATGGGCCATATGACGTCAGTCACAGGGTACACTCTGCTGTCCCTCAGCAAGCTATCGCCGTAATATGGGTCATATGACGTCAGTCACAGGGTACACTCTGCTGTCCCTCAGCAGGCTATCGCCGTTACATGGGTCATATGACGTCATTCACAAGGTACACTCTGCTGTCCCTCCATAGGCTATCGCCGTTACATGGGTCATATGACGTCATTCACAGGGTACACTCTGCTGTCCCTCAGCAGGCTATCGCCCTAACATGGGTCATATGACGTCATTCACAAGGTACACTCTGCTGTCCCTCCGCAGGCTATCGCCCTAACATGGGTCATATGACGTCCTTCACAAGGTACACTCTGCTGTCCCTCAGCAAGCTATCGCCGTAACATGGGTCATATGACGTCATTCCCAGTGTACACTCTGCTGTCCCTCCGTGGGCTATCGCCCTAACATGGGTCATATGACGTCATTCACAGGGTACACCCTGCTGTCCCTCAGCAGGCTATCGCCCTAACATGGGTCATATGACGTCATTCACAAGGTACACTCTGCTGTCCCTCAGCAAGCTATCGCCGTAACATGGGTCATATGACGTCATTCACAGGGTACACCCTGCTGTCCCTCAGCAGGCTATCGCCCTAACATGGGTCATATGACGTCATTCACAGGGTACACTCTGCTGTCCCTCCGTAGGCTATCGCCCTAACATTGGTCATATGACGTCATTCACAAGGTACACTCTGCTGTCCTTCAGCAAGCTATCGCCGTAACATGGGTCATATGACGTCATTCACAAGGTACACCCTGCTGTCCCTCCGTGGGCTATCGCCCTAACATGGGTCATATGACGTCATTCACAAGGTACACTCTGCTGTCCCTCAGCAGGCTATCGCCCTAACATGGGTCATATGACGTCATTCACAAGGTACACCCTGCTGTCCCTCCGTGGGCTATCGCCCTAACATGGGTCATATGACGTCATTCACAAGGTACACTCTGCTGTCCCTCAGCAGGCTATCGCCCTAACATGGGTCATATGACGTCATTCACAAGGTACACTCTGCTGTCCTCAGCAGGCTATCGCCGTAACATGGGTCATATGACGTCATTCACAAGGTACACTCTGCTGTCCCTTAGCAGGCTATCGCCCTAACATGGGTCATATGACGTCATTCCCAGTGTACACTCTGCTGTCCTCAGCAGGCTATCGCCCTAACATGGGTCATATGACGTCATTCACAAGGTACACTCTGCTGTCCCTCCGTAGGCTATCGCCGTAACATGGGTCATATGACATCAGTCACAAGGTACACTCTGCTGTCCCTCCGTAGGCTATCGCCGTAACATGGGTCATATGACGTCATTCACACGGTACACTCTGCTGTCCCTCAGCAGGCTATCGCCCTAACATGGGTCATATGACGTCATTCACACGGTACACTCTGCTGTCCCTCAGCAGGCTATCGCCCTAACATGGGTCATATGACGTCATTCACAAGGTACACTCTGCTGTCCCTTCGCAGGCTATCGCCCTAACATGGGTCATATGACGTCAGTCACAGGGTACACTCTGCTGTCCCTCAGCAGGCTATCGCCCTAACATGGGTCATATGACGTCATTCACAAGGTACACTCTGCTGTCCCTTCGCAGGCTATCGCCCTAACATGGGTCATATGACGTCAGTCACAGGGTACACCCTGCTGTCCCTAAATGGCCATATATTTTTGCCGTAACAAGGCCTCATCTTTTTAAGTGGGAGAACTTGTACAATTGGTATCCGACTAAATACTTTTTTTCCCCACTGTATATATATAAGCGCTGCAGAATATGTTGGCGCTTTACAAATAAAGATTATTATTAGAGATGAGCGAACACCAAAATGCCCGGGTGCTCGTTACTCGGGACGAAATTATCGCGATGCTCGAGGGTTCGTTTCGAATAACGAACCCCATTGAAGTCAATGGGCGACTCGAGCATTTTTGTATATCGCTGATGCTCGCTAAGGTTTTCATGTGTGAAAATCTTGGCAATTCCAGAAAGTGATGGGAACGACACAGCAACGGATAGGGCAGGCGAGGGGCTACATGTTGGGCTGCATCTCAAGTTCCCAGGTCCCACTATTAAGCCACAATACCGGCAAGAGTGGGCCCCCCCCCTCCCAACAACTTTTACTTCTGAAAAGCCCTCATTAGCATGGCATACCTTAGCTAAGCACCACACTACCTCCAACAAAGCACAATCACTGCCTGCATGACACTCCGCTGCCACTTCTCCTGGGTTACATGCTGCCCAACCCCCCCCCCCCCCCCACGACCCAGTGTCCACAGCGCACACCAAAGTGTCCCTGCACAGCCTTCAGCTGCCCTCATGCCACACCACCCTCATGTCTATTTATAAGTGCGTCTGCCATGAGGAGGAACCGCAGGCACACACTGCAGAGGGTTGGCATGGCTAGGCAGCGACCCACCCATAAAAGGGGCGGGGCGATAGCCCACAATGCTGTACAGAAGCAATGAGAAATCCAATTCTGTGCCACCTCCATCCGGAGCTGCACACGTGGGCATAGCAATGGGGAACCCATGTGCCACACACTATTCATTCTGTCAAGGTGTCTGTACGCCCCAGTCAGACCGCAGTTTTTTATAAATAGTCACAGGCAGGAACAACTCCGCAATGGGAATTCCGTGTGCACCCACAGCATGGGTGGCTCCCTGGAACCCACCGGCTGTACATAAATGTATCCCATTGCAGTGCCCATCACAGCTGAGGTAACGTCCGATTAAATGCAGGTGGGCTTCGGCCCACACTGCATGCCCCAGTCAGACTGGGGTTCTTTACAAGTGGACAGATGTAGGTTCAACTTCGTGTGGACCCACAGCATGGGTGGGTGCCAGGAAGCCACCGGCTGTACATAAATGTATCCCATTGCATTGCCCATCACAGCTGAGGTAATGTCGTGCTTAATGCAGGTGGGCTCCGGCCCACACTGCATGCCCCAGTCAGACTGGGGTTCTTTACAAGTGGACAGATGTAGGTTAAACTCCGTGTGCACCTACAGCATGGGTGGCTCCCTGGAACCCACCGGCTGTACATAAATGTATCCCATTGCAGTGCCCTACTCAGCAGAGCTAACGTCAGATACAATACAGGTGGGCTTCGGCCCACAGTGCATGACCCAGTCAGACTGGTAATATGTACCTTAACAGTAACCTCGTTGGTGGGAATGTGGTGGTGACTGCGGACCTAGTAGTGCGGTTTTATTTAGTTGGTTTTCGGAATGTGGCCAGGATTAAGTGGGCCGTGGCGGGGGGATGGTGGGGGGGCTCTCTTGTTGTGTCGTTAAAGGTGAAATTCTTGGACTGCCACCAGACGAACCAATGCAAAGGTATTTGCCAAGAATGTTTTCATTGTTGGAGGAGGAGGGGGATGTTTTTGAGGCACTACGTGTCCTCTCCACGTGTCCGTGGTTATATGCACCTTAACAGTAACAGCGTTGGTGGGAAATGGCCTCGCCGCCATCATGTCTTTGAGAAGCCTCTGTTTCCACACCCCAGTGACATACCATTAGCAGCGGTATAGGCAGAGCCCAGAATTAACATTTCAGCGGTAGCATTACAGACAGGCCCCACTAACATATCACTAGCAGCAGTATAGGGGGAGCACAGTATTAGTTCCATTTCAGTAATAGTAGCACTCAAGACAGGCCCCACTAACATATCACTAGCAGCATTATAGGGGGAGCACAGTATTAGTTCCATTTCAGTAGTAGTAGTAGCAGTCCAGACAGGCCCCAGTAACAATTCCGAAGCAGCAGTATAGGGGGAGCACAGTATTAGTTCCATTTCAGTAATAGTAGCAGTCAAGACAGGCCCCAGTAACATTCCCATTGCAGCAGTTTAGGGAGATAACAGTCTCTTTCACATTTCAGTAGCTGCAGTATAGCCAAGGCCACAGTTACATTTATGTAGCTAAAGTGTAGGCCAACCCCACACACCTTTCTGTACCATGAGTGCAGGCGAAGAACATAGAAATGACTATGATTACACTGTAGGTGAGGGCCCAAAAAAATTGGTGTACCAACAGTACTAATGTACCTGAGAAAAATTGGCCATGCCCAACCAAGATGGCAGGTGAAACCCATTAATCGCTTTGGTTAATGTGGCTTAATTGGTAACTAGGCCTGGAGGCAGCACAGTTTAAATAAAAATTGGTTCAGGTGAAAGTTTCAACGCTTTAAAGAGCATTGAAACGTATAAAAATTGTTTAGAAAAATTATATGATTGAGCCTTGTGGCCCTAAGAAAAATTGCCCGTTCGGCGTGATTATGTGAGGTTTCAGGAGGAGGAGCAGGAGGAGGAGGAGGAGGAATATTATACACAGATTGATGAAGCAAAAAGGTCCCCGTTTTGGATGGTGATAGAGAACGATGCTTCCATCCGCGGGTGCAGCCTACGTATTGCTTACGTATCGCTGCTGTCCACTGGTGGAGAAGAGAAGTCTGGGGAAATCCAGGCTTTGTTCATCTTTATGAGTGTAAGGCTGTCGGCACTGTCGGTTGACAGGCGGGTACGCTTATCTGTGATGATTCCTCCAGCCGCACTAAACACCCTCCCTGACAAGACGCTAGCCGCAGGACAAGCAAGCACCTCCAGGGCATACAGCGCGAGTTCAGGCCACGTGTCCAGCTTCGACACCCAGTAGTTGTAGGTGGCAGAGGCGTCACGGAGGACGGTCGTGCGATCGGCTACGTACTCCCTCACCATCCTTTTACAGTGCTCCCGCCGACTCAGCCTTGACTGGGGAGCGGTGACACAGTCTTGCTGGGGAGCCATAAAGCTGTCCAGGGCCTTAAAGAGTGTTGCACTGCCTGTGCTGTACATGCTGCCTGATCTCCGCGCCTCCCCTGCTACCTGGCCCTCGGAACTGCGCCTTCTGCCACTAGCGCTGTCGGATGGGAATTTTACCATCAGCTTGTCCGCCAGGGTCCTGTGGTATAGCATCACTCTCGAACCCCTTTCCTCTTCGGGAATGAGAGTGGAAAGGTTCTCCTTATACCATGGGTCGAGCAGTGTGTACACCCAGTAATCCGTAGTGGCCAGAATGCGTGCAACGCGAGGGTCACGAAAATGGCATCCTAACATGAAGTCAGCCATGTGTGCCAGGGTACCTGTACGCAACACATGGCTGTCCTCACTAGGAAGATCACTTTCAGGATCCTCCTCCTCCTCCTCCTCAGGCCATACATGCTGAAAGGATGACAGGCAAGCAGCATGGGTACCGTCAGCAGTGGGCCAAGCTGTCTCTTCCCCCTCCTCCTCATCCTCCTCATGCTCCTCCTCCTCAACGCGCTGAGATATAGACAGGTGGGTGCTCTGACTATCCAGCGACATACTGTCTTCCCCCGCCTCCATTTCCGAGCGCAAAGCGGCTGCCTTTATGCTTTGCAGGGAACTTCTCAAGAGGCATAGCAGAGGAATGGTGACGCTAATGATTGCAGCATCACTGCTCACCACCTGGGTAGACTCCTCAAACTTTCCAATGACCTGGCAGATGTCTGCCAACCAGGCCCACTCTTCTGAAAAGAATTGAGGAGGCTGACTCCCACTGCGCCGCCCATGTTGGAGTTGGTATTCCACTATAGCTCTACGCTGCTCATAGAGCCTGGCCAACATGTGGAGCGTAGAGTTCCACCGTGTGGGCACGTCGCACAGCAGTCGGTGCACTGGCAGATTAAACCGACGTTGCAGGGTGCGCAGGGTGGCAGCGTCCGTGTGGGACTTGCGGAAATGTGCGCAGAGCCGGCGCACCTTTACGAGCAGGTCTGACAAGCGTGGGTAGCTTTTCAGAAAGCGCTGAACCACCAAATTAAAGACGTGGGCCAGGCATGGCACGTGCGTGAGGCTGCCGAGCTGCAGAGCCGCCACCAGGTTACGGCCGTTGTCACACACGACCATGCCCAGTTGGAGGCTCAGCGGCGCAAGCCAGCGGTCGGTCTGCTCTGTCAGACCCTGCAGCAGTTCGTGGGCCGTGTGCCTCTTATCTCCTAAGCTGAGTAGTTTCAGCACGGCCTGCTGACGCTTGCCCACCGCTGTGCTGCCACGTCGCGCGACACCGACTGCTGGCGACGTCCTGCTGCTGCTGACACATCTAGATTGCGAGACAGAGGTTGCGGAGGAGGAGGGTGCTTTAGTGGAGGAAGCATACACCGCCGCAGATACCACCACCGAGCTGGGGCCTGCAATTCTGGGGGTGGGTAGGACGTGAGCGGTCCCAGGCTCTGACTCTGTCCCAGCCTCCACTAAATTCACCCAATGTGCCGTCAGGGAGATGTAGTGGCCCTGCCCGCCTGTGCTTGTCCACGTGTCCGTTGTTAAGTGGACCTTGGCAGTAACCGCGTTGGTGAGGGCACGTACAATGTTGCGGGAGACGTGGTCGTGCAGGGCTGGGACGGCACATCGGGAAAAGTAGTGGCGACTGGGAACTGAGTAGCGCGGGGCCGCCGCCGCCATCATACTTTTGAAGGACTCCGTTTCCACAACCCTATACGGCAGCATCTCAAGGCTGATAAATTTGGCTATGCGGACGGTTAACGCTTGAGCGTGCGGGTGCGTGGCGGCGTACTTGCGCTAGCGACGGCTGGACGGTGCGGTGCGAGACATTGGTGGATGGGGCCGAGGACAGCGGAGGTGAGGGTGTGGGTGCAGGCTAGGAGACGGTAGTGCCTGTGTCCTCAGAGCGGGGTTGGATCTCAGTGGCAGGTTGGGGCACAGGGGGAGAGGCAGCGGTGCAAACCGGAGGCGGTGAACGGCCTTCGTCCCACCTTGTGGGGTGCTTGGCCATCATATGTCTGCGCATGCTGGTGGTGGTGAGGCTGTTGGTGGTGGCTCCCCGGCTGATCTTGGCGCGACAAAGGTTCCACACCACTGTTCGTCGGTCGTCTGCACTCTCAGTGAAAAACTGCCATACCTTTGAGCACCTCGGCCTCTGCAGGGTGGCATGGCGCGAGGGGGCGCTTTGGGAAACAGTTGGTGGATTATTCGGTCTGGCCCTGCCTCTACCCCTGGACACCGCACTGCCTCTTGCAACCTGCCCTGCTGCTGGCCTTGCCTCCCCCTCTGAAGACCTGTCCTGAGTAGGTGTTGCAAACCAGGTGGGGTCAGTCACCTCATCGACCTGCTGCTCTTCCTCCGAATCCTCTGTGCGCTCCTCCCTCGGACTTACTGCCCTCACTACTACCTGACTGAAAGACAACTGTGTCTCATCGTCATCGTCCTCCTCACCCACTGAAATGTCTTGAGACAGTTGCCGGAAGTCCCCAGCCTCATCCCCCGGACCCCGTGAACTTTCCAATGGTTGGGCATCAGCCACGATAAACTCCTCTGGTGGGAGAGGAACCACTGCTGCCCAATCTGAGCAGGGGCCCGAGAACAGTTCCTGGGAGTCTGCCCGCTCCTGAGAATGTGTCATTGTAGTGGAGTGAGGAGGCTGAGAGGAAGGAGGAGCAGCAGCCAGAGGATTCGGATTTGCAGCAGTGGACAGCGCAGAACTGTGGGTGGACGATAGCTTGCTGGAAGCACTTTCTGCCATCCACGACAGGACCTGCTCACACTGCTCATTTTCTAATAAAGGTCTCCAGCGTGGACCCATTAATTGTGCGATGAATGTGGGGACGCCAGAAACGTGCCTCTCTCCTAATCCCGCAGCAGTCGGCTGCGATACACCTGGATCAGGAGCTCGGCCTGTGCCCACACCCTGACTTGGGCCTCCGCGTCCTCGGCCGCGCCCACGTCCTCTAGGCCTACCCCTACCCCTCAGCATGCTGTATTACCAGTAATTCAGAAACAGAACGCTGTAAGAAATAATGTGGCGCAAGCCTGCTGTTAAACTTAGCTGGCTGCGTATGATTTTTTTAAAGTTCTCCACCCAGCCCACACGTACCCAGAACGCTGAGCACTGTGAGAGGCAGGCCAAATAGATTTTTGGCCCTTTTTTTTTTTAAGGAAAGGCCCACTGCCTATATTCAATCAATAATATATGTGTTGTGGCCCTGCAGTGTGTCACAGAACTGCAGTGTTGCACTGTTATTAACTGCAGCAGAGCGGTGATTTCACAGCCAGAAAATAAATTGGCGCAAGCCTGCTGTTAAACTTAGCTGGCTGCGTATGATTTTTTTAAAGTTCTCCACCCAGCACACACGTACCCAGAACGCTGAGCACTGTGAGAGGCAGGCCAAATAGATTTTTTGCCCTTTTTTTTTTTTAAGGAAAGGCCCACTAAGTATATTCAATCAATAAAATATGTCTTCTGGCCCTGCCTACACAATTCTGTCCCTGGAGTATTACTGCAGGGCGCAATGCTCTGCACGGCTGATTTGGAAAAAAACAAAATGTGCACTACTGCAAAAAGCAGCCTCCACAGTACTGCACACGGTTAGATGTGGCCCTAAGAAGGACCGTTGGGGTTCTTGAAGCCTACACTAACTCCTAACACTCTCCCTATAGCAGCAGCACTTTCCCTAAGCTATGTCAGACCACAACTGTGGCGAGCCGCGGGAGGGGCCGATTCTTATACTCGGGTGACACCTGATCTCCCCAGCCACTCACAGCAGGGGGGTGGTATAGGGCTGGAACATCACAGGAGGAAGTTGTAATGCCTTCCCTGTCTTTCAATTGGCCAGAAAAGCGCGCTAACGTCTCAGAGATGAAAGTGAAAGTAACCCGAACATCGCGTGGTACTCGTCACGAGTAACGAGCATCTCGAACACCCTAATATTCGCCCGAGCATCAAGCTCGGACGAGTACGTTCGCTCATCTCTAATTATATATATATATATATATAAAATATATTCACAATCTTAGTAACATTTCCCCTACAAGTTTTTGGATGGATGAAACTTTCTGTGTGTGATTGCAGCATGGATATAAGTAAGTGATTACAATATCAGAGCAAAAGATCATTTATTGAGGAAAATTGATCCCTTGAAGGGAGGCTTTAGTAACCTGTTGAGCCGCCTCAAGTTTGGATACAAGATATGATATGGGCAGGCATGGAGGCTCTAGTACCCTTTTGGGATGCCTTTAGCTTGGATATAAAGATGTGATGGGCATGGAGGCATACAGGTTCCATATGGTATCCTGCCATATATCGCTGAAGAAAGATGCAGAGGTAATAGCTGAAATGTTCACCATAATCTTTGAAAATTTTTGGAGGACATGAGAAGGCCCAAAAGATTGGAGAAGGCCAAATGTTGTCCCCATCTTCAAAATAAGGAAGAAGGTGGACCAAGGAAACTACAGGCCTGTGAGCCGGACTTCTATACCGGGAAAGATCTCATTAAACAGCATGTATGCAAGTACGTGGATGAGAATGGAGTACCACTGAAAACGGAGGTGATGGAAAGTGTCAAAGGCTGAGCATGTACTGGGCACCATAAAACCAAATGCCCTTCAGCCAAGTGCCTGGAAATGGTTCCAACAGACACAAGGGCATGTAATGATGGTGCTACCTGTCTCTGGATGGCAGTCAACGAAGCAGTTGGAGCTGCTGGTGCTTGTCAGTTGATCAGACGATCCTCTCTACTGGTGGTTTGTCGAGGGCGGCCTGAGCCCAGTAGCCTTGTGTGTGTGCCTTCATCCATCCACTGATCCCAACACCTTCTAACAGTGTGGTCAGAACGTTCCAGGTGAGGGGCAAATTTGTCAGTACGACCATCTAGCTTCTCACATCTTAATAATGCACCCCCTCTCAGACTCTGGTAATAGGGTGAAATCTCTTCTCTGCGTCATAGAGGCGTCTAGTGGTCAACCAGCTCCACACAAGCGGAATAAAAGGTCACTACACATAAGGAGCCTCTGAGAGCCTTTTTTAATAGGTCAAGGGTGGCACCACTTTTAGGGCCTCAAGTGGCAAGACCGTTCATCTAATCACGCCACAATTCTAACCATTTGCATATCTGCCCGAGATGCAATTGCATGCCACATTTTACAGCAAAATGAAAAATTTTAGGGTTTTATTGGTTTGTTTGGTTTTATTTTTTGTTTTTTAACCTCTTAATGACGCGGCCCCTTTTTCTTTTTCCATTTTAGTTTTTTCCTCCCCTCTTCAAAAAATTAGTAACTCCTTTATTTATCCATCGACGTCGCTCTATGAGGGCTTGTTTTTTGCGGGACGAGTTGTATTTTTCAATGGTGCTATTTAAAGTACCATATAATGTACTGAAAAACTTTAAAAAAATTCTAAGTGGAGTAAAATGAAAAAAAAAATGACATTTCGCCATATTTAGTGCATCTTGTTTCTACGGCGCACAAACGGCAACAAAAGCGACATGATAACTTCATTCTATGGGTCGGTAGGATTACTACGATACCAAACTTGTATAGGTTTTTTCTTACTATACTACTTTTTTTTTCAAAGACATTTCATTTTTTTCAATTATTTTCTGCTGTCATTTTGTGCGCGCAATAACTTTTTTATTTTTCCGTCGACGTAGTTGAGCGGGGGCTCATTTTTTGCAGGATGTTCTGTAGTTTCCGATAGTATCAATTTGGAGTACATACGACTTTTTGATCGCTTTTTATTGCGTTTTTTCTGGGAGACAGGGTAACTAAAAAAGTGCATTTCTGGCGTTCTTTATTTATTTTTTTTCGGACGACGTTCACAGTGAAAGATCGGACTTTTAAGGACGCGGCAATACCAAATACATATTTTTATTGTATGATTTAGATTTTTTAATAATAGATATGGCAAAAGGGGGGTGATTTAAAGTTTTATAACTTTTTTTTTACAATTAGAAAAACTTTATTGATTTTTTTTTTAACTTTACTTTGAAGTCCCCCTGGGGGACTTTAACATGCGATGCTTTGATCGCTCCTGCAGTATGACATAATGCCATAGCATTACGTCATACTGCAATTTAACAGGCAGTCTACCAAGCCACCCCACGGGGATGGCTTGATAGGCAGTATGGTAAGGCAACCCTGGGGCCTTTCATTAGGCCCCCGGCTGCCATGACACCTGCACGGCTCTCCTGATCTCACCGCGGGGGGGCTGTGCGGGACCCCCGAACATCGTTCGGGGGATTTAAATGCCGCTGTCAGAATTGACAGTGGTATTTAAATGGTTAATAGCCGCGATCGGCCGATCGCGGCTATTGCCCATGGGTGTCAGCTGTTATAAACAGCTGACGCCCGCACTGTATGAAGAGAGGTTGCCACGCAACCTCTCTTCATACATACCCCGCCACTCCATGACGTACCGGTACGTCATGGAGCAGGAAGGGGTTAAACAAAGAGTGTAATATTACATCTACCAAGAACTGGTTTTCTAGAAAAGACTGCCTCCCTCCTGAACAGGAACCTCTGAGAACATTTCAAATAGGACCTGTCACCATGTTCACGTTGCCTGATGTCACACAGCTGGTTAAAACTGCTTTGTTGGATATTTTGTATTTAATAAATCAGACTTATGGCCTCAGAAGTGAATCTGTGTCCATGTACATCTGTGTAAGGACTGTGGATGTGGAAACACTGTCAACCTACTGGGTAGGTGAAGATCTGATCCAGCATGGCTGACAGCCAACCCCAGCGCGGGAGGTAAGATGCCAGATGAACAGCCCCATATATAGATAGAAACTAGGGAAGGTATCCTGCCCTGAACTGATAACCAGGAGAGGGAGACCCCTGCCTACAATCGGCACACTCATCCTGGGTATATCTGGGAAAACAAAATAAAGATATCGTCCAAATACACAACGACACATTGCTGAAGGAGGTCTCTGCAAATGTCATTAACAAATTCCTGAAAGACGCCTGAAGCGTTAACCAGACCAAAGGGCATCACCAAGTATTCGTAGTGTACGTCTCGGGTATTGAAAGCTGTTTTCCACACATCTCCCTCACAGATGCGGATCAAGTTATAAGCACCACGCAGATAAAGCTTGGTAAAAATCTGAGCACCCCGCAGGTGATCAAATAACTCAGGAATCAAGAGTAAAGGGTATTTATTCTCAATCGTGATTGCGTTCAGACCACGATGGTCAATACCGGGCCATAGCGATCCATCCTTTTTGACAAAGAAAAAAACTGCTTCGGCAGGAGATGAGGACTTACGGATAAACCCTCTGGCCAGGTTCTCCATAACATATTTGGCTGTGGCCTGGATCGAGGGCAGGGAAAGAGGGTATACTCTACCTTTAGGAGGCACGGAACCAGGCACAAGGTCAATTGGGCAATCTTAGGGACGATGCGGTGGCAGACATTCAGCCTCTTTCTTGTCAAAGATGTCTGCATAACCCTGATAAGGTTCCGATAGACCCTGGAGGTTAGATGGTAAAGTAACCCAATGGACAGGATGCGCAGGACGCGAGCACTTGGTACAGCAGGTGGTACCCCAACTTAATACCTCACCGGTACTCTAATCCAAGGTGGTGTTGTGTAATCGGAGCCACGGCAAACCTAGAAGTAGAGAGCTGGTTGCCCTAGGCATCACCAGCAAGGAAATACTCAGAATTGAGAGCGCCAATCCTCCACTCCAGCGGCTCTGTGACAAACTGGATCGTCTCAGAGAGGGTAATGCCGTTAACAGTAGTAACCACAAGTGGTTTCTCGAGACGCCGGACTGAAATTTGGTAGTGGTCCACCAAAGCCCATTGGCGAAAGTTGCCGGCAGAGCCGGAATCCAGAAAAGCCGTCGCTGACACCTGGGTACCGGAAAGAAGCTAGTTAGGGGCAATTTCAGCCTGGGAGAGGAGCAATCCTCAAATAGGGTAGCCTCTCCAACTGACCCTAAGCGGAGGAGTTTGAGGGGACAAGTGTGAACTTGGTGACCTGGAGATCCGCAATATATGCAAAGGTTCCTATAACATCTGTGTGCGCACTCCTCCTCGGACAGTCTAAGCCAATCCCCCTGCATTGGCTCAGGATCATTAAACTGGATAATGGTTGGTGGCAAGAAGGGTGGTCTCTGGAAGAGAGGAGCCAGACAGATTGATCTCCTCTCTTGCATAACCTCCCTGGATCTCTCCTGGAACCGCAGGTCAATCCTTGTAGTCAGAGAAATCAGGGCATCCAACGAGGTAGGGACCTCACGACCCGCCAGCTCGTCTTTAATGCGACCTGCTAGTCCCTTCCAAAATGCCACCACCAAGGCTTCATTGTTCCACCCCAGCTCTGAGGCCAAAGTTCGAAACTGAATGGCATATTGGCCTACAGTGAGGTTATTTTGACGGAGACGCAACAGGGCAGACGCAGCGGAGGATGAACGACTAGGCTCGTCAAACACCTTCTAAAAGGACTCAATGATCAGACCAAGGTTATTAACCAGTGGATCATTGCGTTCCCAGAGGAGACTGACCCACGCCGAAGCCTGACCTGTAAGGCGAGACACTATAAATGCGATTTTAGTGCGACCTGAAGGGAAACAATGTGACAAAAGCTCAAAGTGCAAGGTACATTGATTAACAAAATCGCAACATTGTCTGGGATCTCCATCATAGTGAGGCGATGCCACCAGGTGAGGTCTGGCACCAGAAACTGCAGAGGAGGAGGAGACAATGCAGCAGTTGCCGCAGCAGCGGGGGCTGGGGTACCGCTATGGCGGTGGAAACATCTGAAAGACGGGTACTCACATTGTGAAGATACGCCAAGATTTGCTCTTGCCTCTCACGTTGATGCATCATCTCCTGGAATAATTCAGAAAGACCTCCGTGGTTTGAGTCAGCGGGATCCATGGCAGCAGTGTACTGTAAGGACTGTGGATGTCGAACCACTGTGTCAACCTACCAGGTAGGTGAAGATCCGATCCAGCATGGCTGACAGCCAACCCCAGCGTGGGAGGTAAGATGCCAGATGAACAGCCCCATATGGATAGAAACTAGGGAAGGTATCTTGCCCTTAACATAACCAGGAGAGGGAGACCCCTGCCTACAAGTGGAGCACTCGTCCCGATAAGGACGACCCCACGGTCTTCCTCTAGACACTGACTTACCCTGGCGGGCCAGAACACCTATAAGACAAAGATAGAACAACACCAGGGAGTAAAGAAACAAACGAGGAAGTAGCGGACAAGGATAAAACAGAGAAGCGGACAACGGGAACAACAGACCACAGAGTACACAAACGAAGAACACAGAGCACAAGCAGAACGCAAGGTAACTTTCGAAGCAGCAGCTGGACATGAAGTGAAGGGAACAAACTCTCATCAACACTGCAGCAAGGTCTGAAAGGCCGAGGGCAGCTATATACGACGGTGATTAGAAAAGGAGCATCAGCTAAACAGTAGACCAGAAGCTATTAACACTAGGAGTGCTGGAATAGAGTGAATATAAGCTCAGGGAACAAACAGAATATGGCCGACGCCCATATTTGCCAGACACAGAAGCAGAAGATTGTGTCTGAACAGTGCACCTAACAATCTGTCGTCGCTAAAAGTCCTGAGAATGAAACTTTGTGAAAACCAAAACTTTTTGTCAGTGTTTTTATATCTTATTCAGATGTTTCTATGGTTACTGAAGTACACTTATAAGCATTTCATAAGTTTTTAAGCTTTGCCTAAACAATGTATTTGTCAATAAAAGACTGAATATTTACAGTATTGACCTTTTTTTTTTTTTTTCAAGACTTCTGCACTTCGAGCTGACACTTCTGGGTCAAATCCTGACGAATGACAGCCCATTCTTCCTAATCAGGGATTGAAGTTTATCACAATAGAATGAGATCTGGGAAGGTCCCTGGCCATGGATCTAAAACTTCAATGTTTTGTTTACAACTTTTGCCGTGTGTCATGATGCTCCATCTTGCTGGAGAAAGCATTGTCCATCGCCACATTGCTCTGGGACGCTTGGGGGAAGTTGCTCCTGGAGGATGTACTTTATTCATGGCAGTGCTTTTTTTTACACGGTTAGTGAGCCCACTCCCTTGGATGAAAAATGACCCCACACATGAATGGTCTCAGGATGCTTTACTGTTGACATAACACAGGACTCCAGTTCGCACTCACCTTTTCTTCTCCGGACAATCAATTTTCCAGAAGTCTCAAACAGTCTGAAGACAGCTTCATCAGAGAAAATCACTTTCTCCAAGTCTTCTGCAGTCCAATCCCTATACAGTATTCTCTCTAAGGGGAATGGTGTAGAAGAAGGCAGCCACAAACAATTCATCTAGCCTTTTCCATCTTTACTGATTCTTCTGTAGTTTTGTGTTTGCTGGTGTCCTTGTCACTACTGGTACATGAGACATGCATCCCAATCAGGTTGTACAGGTGGTACTGCTCCTCCAGGATGGAATATCCATACGTGCCTGAGCACGACGGTTTTACTGTGTCTCCCAGCATAAGAGGCTGGAGTAGATACGGTAGCAGGACACGGGCTGTTAAACGAGGAGAACTAGACAGAAGGACATTAACCCTGCACCAGGACCAGAGGAACAGAAGGAGCTGTCAAGAGCCCTACAAAATACCCTCCAGCATCAGGACCAGGAGGAGCTGCCAGAGCCATACAAGATGTCCTCCAGCATCAGGACTGGAGAAACAGGAGGAGCTGCCAGAGCCCTACAGAATACCCACCAGCATCAGGACCAGAGGAGCTACCAGAGCCCTACAAAATGTTCTCCAGCAGCGCAGGAAGAACAGGAGGAGCGCTGCCAAAGCCCTACAAGACACCTTCTAGCATCAAGACAAGAGGAACAGGAGGAGCCCTACAAAATGACCTCAGCAGCTATTGACCAAACTGGTATACACAGACTCCATGAGAGCCAGACAAACTGTAGTGGGATCTGCGCTCACAGCCCAGCACAGTTCAACTTCATTGGCATTCGGTAGAAAACACCGGAATTGGCAGGTCTGCCAATGGTGCCCTGGTTTCTTCACAGATGTGAGCAGGTTACAATAAGCACATGTCTTTTATCCATGGAGATCCAATGTGTGATTTAAGAATTCCCCCAATTTATTGAGCAGGGTATATAGTCGTACATCACCCATAAATAAAAAATAATGTGTATCCCAGCAAGTGAGAACCCAATGGATGCCAAGAGGACATTCTAGGTATTTCAGATGAATGGAGCCCTATGGCTATGTATGATGTACACAACAAATGTAGCACTTTAATGTAATGTGTATGCACTACTCATGGGGGTATTAAGGCCTCAACACATATCCTTGTGCCCATATACATATATGTCTTCTCTTACCTTGTGATATAAGAAGCTGGTGGTCCTCAGGTCCCTCTAAATACTCCCACTCCTCCATGGAGAAATAGACGGCCACATCCTGACACTTTATAGGAACCTGACAACACAATATCCAGTCATCAGCCAGAGCCCCCCTGTGTAATGTCCCCCCACATTCCCCGCAGTCACCTCTCCTGTCATCAGCCAGAGCCCCCCTGTGTAATGTCCCCCCACATTCCCTGCAGTCACCTCTCCTGTCAGCAGCCAGAGCCCCCCTGTATAATGTCCCCCCACATTCCCCGCAGTCACCTCTCCTGTCAGCAGCTCCGTCATCTTGTTGGTGAGGTCTAGGACCTTCAGGATCAGGGAGTGAGGTGGAGGATAGATGATTGGTTGAGGAATCCTGCTCCTTCCTCCAGGAGATGGATGATGGGAGATGCTGTCTTCTTCCCTCCAGTGTACTCCTGTGGATGGAGAGGGACACCAGCGTATTAGGAGCTATGTGCCGTCTGTGGGCAGCACACGGCCCCATTAAAGCCTATGAGGCTACACACATGGATGTTCTTCATACGAACACAAAGTCCACCAGAAAAATTCATATGCATATCACCGAGGAAAATCAGGACACTAATTGTGAGTCAATGTGTAGCCTGTGCATCGATCAGACAGAACATGGACAAGCAGCGACCTCCAGAAACAATGTAACTATACTACAGGAAGACTTCCTAACGCTTGCTGATCTCTGAGAAATCACCATCACCCCTTTCATAGTCTCACGGCTCTTACAGTAAAGAGTCTGTCCATGGGGAAGGAACAGTCATTCCTCCTCACACTGTTGTCTTAACCCTTTCCACTCCACTGTCTGACATCTTGAGACATTATGATTTAAGGCTGTACAGCTCCGATGTTTGAAGATGTCCGTCGGGGTTCTCTTACTGTATATTTCCAGCCTCTCTGCTGTCGGAGCCTATCCAACGTGTCACCGCATGCAGTACTGGCTTTAGCCAGCAGATAGCACTGTTGTATAACGGCAGAAATAGAGTAAGCCTTCTAGGAAAACCAGGATACAAATTGGATTGGAAAGGGTTAAGAGTTATTAATAAAGAACCATTACTTCACTTTCAACCAATGCCTTGCATTTATTATCTATCATTCACATGCAGCGTGGCATTAAGACTCCAGGGGGAGCCCAGGGTGGCAGTACCAATGTGGTTCACTGATGGATATGCAGGGCAACCCGCCAAATTATCATGGCGTCATTAATAGGTTGCTGGTCTGCATGGTGAACTACATATATCAGAATGGTCTGGCACCCTGTATCCACTATGTGTGGGAGTGTACGCCAAGCATCCACCCCCCTCATTATCAGGAGGCAGTGTGAGTAGCTGTCTTATCGGTGTTATTGGCTCCTCCATTTGGTAGTCAGCTACCTGCATGGTGAGAGGAGGATGCATCTATATGCACTCCCCAGTCAGTAAGTAACGGCCATTTTCTGTGATTGTTTGTATCAGGATATTGGGCCCGAGATGTATGGGGGGACAGGTTGTATATAAATTACATTTGGGGGATCAGGATATAAGGACAGATATATGGGGGGACAGGTTGTATATAGATTACATGCGGGGGGTATTAGGATATTAGATCCGAGATGTATGGGGGGGGACAGGTTGTATATATATTACATATAGGGGGTATCAGGATATTAGGTCAGAGATGTATGGGGGGGGCAGGTTGTATATAGATTACATATAGGGGGTATCAGGATATAAGGACAGATATATGGGGGGACTGGATGTATATAGATTATATGTGGTGGGTATCAGGATATTAGATCCGAGATGTATGGGGGGGGGGGGGGGGGCAGGTTGTATATAGATTACATGTGGGGTATCAGGATATTAGGTCAGAGATGTATGGGGGGACAGGTTGCATAGATTACATGTGGGGGGATCAGGATATTAGGTCAGGGATGCATGGGGGGTCAGGTTGTATATAGATTACATATAGGGGGTATCAGGTTATTAGGTCAGAGAGGTAAGGGGGGGACAGGTTGTATATAAATTACATGTGGGGGTATCAGGATATTAGGTCAGAGATGTATGGGGGGGGACAGGTTGTATATAGATTACATATAGGGGGTATCAGGTTATTAGGTCAGAGATGTATGGGGGGACAGGTTGTATATAGATTACATGTGGGGGTATCAGGTTATTAGGTCAGAGATGTATGGGGGGGACAGGATGTATATAGATTACTTGTGGGGGTATCAGGATATTAGGTCAGAGATGTATGGGGGGGGCAGGTTGTATATAGATTACATGTGGGGGTATCAGGATATTAGGGCAGAGATGTATGGGGATACAGGTTGTATATAGATTACATATAGGGGGTATCAGGTTATTAGGTCAGAGATGTATGGTGGGGACAGGTTGTATATAGATTACATGTGGGGGTATCAGGATATTAGGTCAGAGATGTATGGGGGGACAGGTTGTATATAGATTACATGTGGGGGTATCAGGTTATTAGGTCAGAGATGTATGGGGGGGACAGGATGTATATAGATTACTTGTGGGGGTATCAGGATATTAGGGCAGAGATGTATGGGGATACAGGTTGTATATAGATTACATATAGGGGGTATCAGGTTATTAGGTCAGAGATGTATGGGGGGGACAGGTTGTATATAGATTACATGTGGGGGTATCAGGATATTAGGTCAGAGATGTATGGGGGGACAGGTTGTATATAGATTACATGTGGGGGTATCAGGTTATTAGGTCAGAGATGTATGGGGGGGCAGGATGTATATAGATTACTTGTGGGGGTATCAGGATATTAGGTCAGAGATGTATGTGGGGGGGACAGGATGTATATAGATTACATGTGGGGGTATCAGGATATTAGGTCAGAGATGTATGGGGGGGACAGGATGTATATAGATTACTTGTGGGGGTATCAGGATATTAGGTCAGAGATGTATGGGGGGGGGCAGGTTGCATAGATTACACGTAGGGAGTATCAGGATATTAGGTCAGAGATGTATGGGGGGGCAGGATGTATATAGATTACTTGTGGGGGTATCAGGATATTAGGGCAGAGATGTATGTGGGGGGGACAGGATGTATATAGATTACATGTGGGGGTATCAGGATATTAGGACAAAACTATATAGAGGGGACAGGTTGTTTATGTATATGAATACACATGTGTGTATTTATATTATATGCAGGCCCTGGCACCCTGTAGGACCGCCTCTAGCTTGGCTACAAGATGTGATACAGGTGGTCATGGAAGCTCTAGTGACCGGTTGGACTGCCTCCAGCTTGCATATAAGATGTGATACATGTACCGCCTCTAGCTTGGATACAAGATGTGATACGGAAAGACATGGAGTCATACAGTTTCACTCCACATTTGTTGCAATGGAGCCTCTAGATTGTGCAAACTCATAGGAAGTTGGTGTCCCAGGTAGTTCCATACATGTTCTATTGACGATAAATCTGGCGACTGGGCAGCCATGGAAGTGTGGCAATGTTGTGGGGGCTTCCTGTGCCCCCCTTGTGGGTGTGGCCGAGCATTATCCTGCTGCCTCTTGGAAGCCGCCATGAGAGGAACACGTGTTGCAGCTGTTCTGGGGTCTGCGCCTTGCTTTTAGGCCGGACCAGGGTTTAGCAGTGGCGCTGCCTTTTTTGGGGCTGAGGGGTGTGGTGTTTGGGTGAGTGATGCGAGTCCTCACCTGTCTCTGAGTGACCCTGCTCTATGTAAGCCATTCTAGAATTGACCTCAGCGCTGGTCAATTTCAGTTGCTTCCTGGATTGCTGCCGAGGAGCACGGCCGGCACTGGAGCTCCTCTTCCTGGCTGCAGTTGCTGCTATGGTTAAGTACCCCTGCTGGTTACCATTTATTGTTCCCTTTTGTATCAGGGCTCCCTGGTAGGGATTTATTAGCGGCCTAGGTTCGAGTGTGGGTCCGCACCTGTCAGAGGCGATCGGCCTGGTGAGTAGGCAGGGCTCCCTCCCGGGGTAGGGGTTGTGCTTATTTGTTATTTTATGCACTATTATGCTTATTCTTTTGTTTATGTATGCCGCTCACCCGGTAAGGACGCGACATATGTGGCTGCAGAATGTCCTGAACATATCACTGAGATGTCCTTGTCCCTCATACCACTACTGGGGAAAGCCGACTGTCGTATGCGATGACCCCCCAGACCGTCACACCAGCAGTGGGGGCAGGATTGAGGCGCTCACCCCGAGGTCACCAGACATGAACATTGCCATCTTCAGTCTCCAAACTGAACCTGGATTCATCACTGAAGACAACCCGGTTCCTCTCTGTAACATCCAGTTTCATCGTTCACAAAATCACTGCAAATGGAGGCGCTGGTGGGTGTCAGAGGCCATACATGTAATGTGGGCAACGAGACCAAATGTCCTTCATCCAAGAGCTTGGAAATGGTTGTGACAGACTTAGAGGTGTAACGATGGCATCTCTGGATGGCACACCACGGAACAGTTGGAGCTACTGGTGCTTGTTGGACGATCAGAAGCTCCTCTCTACACTTGGTCTGTTACGGGGCGACCTGAGCCCGGTTATTTGTGTGCCCCCAATCACTGGTCCCAACACCTACTAACAGTCTGGTCAGACGGTCCTCTCTACTGGTGGTTCTTATATAAAGAGATGGATAAAGTGCCCCCCAAGCTGTCCAGTATCAATCAGCTGCCATTCGGGATACTAGGGATAGATAGGGTGATGTAGGGATGGTAGGCTGCCACACATTCTGTGTCTCAGCGTCCATTTTTATGTTAGCCCATTCAGCACAACACGGATACCCTAGTCCAGTGATGGCGAACCTTTTAGAGACCGAGTGCCCAAACTGCAGCCCAAAACTCACTTATTTATCGCAAAGTGCCAACATGTCAGGGGGCGGGGGTTATCACGACGTATGATTTTACCCCAGTAGTTCTAAAAAGGTCAGGGCTGTTTCAAAATAGAAGGGCGCAGATTTTTACTGCTTTTTAGATGCGGAAATGCTGCAGAGTTTGCCACGGAAATTTCCGCTGAGGACATTCAGCAGTATTTCCACCATGTGTAAACATATCCCAGCGGTAATAGTGACACCCCATAGCGGACCTAGCTGTAATGGTGACCCCCTAGAGCAGCACCAGCTGTAACGGTGACCCCCTAGGGCAGCCACAGTGATAATGACATCCCACAACAGCAATAGTGACATCCCACAGTGGCCCCAGTAGTAATAGTGACATCCTACAGCGACCCCCAGTAGTAATAGTGACCCCCCCGAAACCCATATACTTACCCCCTTCTCCTCTGCTCGGCACTGCTGCTGGCGCTGATCCTGGGTGCACACTGATGTCAGTGCGTGCTGCCGGATGCCTCCTCCCTTGCTCTCGCGGAACCAGGTAGGAGACGTCAGGGGAGGGGGGAAGGGGGAGGAGGATCCCAGGTGCGCACTGACGTCATAGTGTGCCCCGGGATCAGTGCTGCTGAGTGAATACTGGCAGGGGAGCTGTGGCCCCTGCCAGTATTCACTAAAGTGGTGAGCAGCTGAAGGCGGCGTGTGCCAGCAGGAAGGGCTCTGCGTGCCGCCTCTGGCACCCGTGCTATAAGTTCACCACCACTGCCCTAGGGAATCTGTTATGTCATAGAATCATAGAATGGTAGAGTTGGAAGGGACCTACAGGGTCATCGGGTCTGACCCCCTGCTCAGTGCAGGATCACTAAATCATCCCAGACAGTTATTTGTCCAGCCTTTGTTTGAACACTTCCATTGAAGGAGAACTCACTCCCTTCCATGGCAACCTGTTCCACTCATTGATCCCCCTCACTGTCTAATATCTAATCTGTCTCCTCCGTTTCAATTTCATCCCATTGCTTCTAGTCTTTCCTTGTGCAGGTGAGAATAGGGCTGATCCCTCTGCAGTGTGACAGCCCTTCAGATATTTGTAGACCGCTATTAAGTCTCCTCTGTTGCAGCAATGCTGAGATAGCTGCCGGATTGACTAAGTTCGATGCAGGTTTTAGATATGGTTCTGCTCCTTCTAGCTCAGTAGGTGTGAAGTAATGTGGTCACATCTGTGGGCGATTAGCTGGTTATTTAGCTGGGCTGGATATTGAGCTAAGGTAGTGTGTATTGCCAGTTGCTCCCTGTCTGACTTGGTAGTGAGAACTTCCTGGACAGCTCGGTTCCTGCTAGTGCCTGCTTGGACGATTAAGTCTGCTGCTACAGCGTCTCAAGCTAAGACCTGGGTTTTGTTAATTTTCCCTATTTGCATTTGTTTGTTTATTATTCTGTTGGTGTCGTCCTGGTCCACATAGGTTTTCCAAAGGGCCCAGAATGAGTGCGGGTCCGCTCTTTTCAGGGCGATCAGCCTGCCGTGTAAGCAGGGTCCCCTCTCTCGTCATTCCGTAGATAGGGAAAGATTTCCAATTTATTTTGTTCTTGTTGGTTGTTGCACTTTGGGCACTTTTGTGCATGTCTGCAGGTTGCTGATCGAGCACGTTCTTTGCGGACATAACAGAATACACAGCCGTACCTACTCGGTGGGATTTTTTTACCTTTGGGAGGATGAATCCCATTGAGGTGTTATCTAGTCAGCTGAGGGCGCTGACAATGCAGGTTGCTGAAATCAAACAGCAGCAACCCATCCTGGGGGCTTTGATTAGGGAGCCTTAAAAAAAAAAAATATTGATTTTTCCAGATTGTTTTTCTGGAGATTGAAACAAACAAATTTTATTCTAAGAGTCCTGCAAACTTTATTTCAGGTTACGCCCCCTGTCCTCTGGAGACTAGCTCCAGAAGGTGGGATTCATTATTTCTAGGTTGCACGATGCTCTTCAGGCATGGGCATTTTCCTTGCTCCCCTCCTCTGAAGCTTTGCCATCTGTGGATCGTTTTTTTAAGGCCTTAGGGTCTCACTGACAGAGGGGAAACTCAGAGGCTTATTTCAGGGAGATTCTCCTATTGAGGAGTTCTGCGCCGAATTTTGCCACAGGGTGACAGAGACTAATTGGAACGACCCTGTGTTGAGGATTCAGTTTTATTGTGGGATAGCGGATAAGATTAGGAACCTTTTGGTGGTGTATCCCGTGCCTCAAAGCCTTGATGCGGCTATGTCTTTAGCCATTAGGGTAGAAAGGCTGATTAGGGAAAGACACGAGCTTTCTCATACCCCAGTTTCCCTGCCTACGGATAGGGAGGAACCCCTGCAACTGGATTCATGGTTTAGCAATGGCCATAGGTGGAAGAGGGGTTAAGGCAGGGGCGGTGTTTCCACTGCAACCAGATGGGACATTTCCGGCAAAATTATCCACGCAGTAACTCTCAGCCAGGAAAACCAAGTAGTCTGGAGGATAAAGGGGAAACCCTCTAGGTCCACTGATTGCTTAGATGTCGTTCTCCAGGCTGGTTTTTCTCACTGAGGGTGGTATTGATCCAATCACGATCTTCTTAGATTGTGGAGTTGGTGTCAATCTTAGCCATCAAGAGACGGTCAAGCGTTGTGGGTTAGAGGTAAACCCTCTGCATTCCCCCATATCTGCTATTGATGCCTCTCCATTGTCCCACAGTTGTCTGAGGTTTTGTGTTCCAAACCTTTGTCTAAAATTGGATTATTTCACACTGAAGTTAACACCTTGTATGTAATGGAATCCCTTCTGGCGCAAATAGTCTTGGGTTTGCGCTGGTTGCGGTTGCAGGAAAAAGGAGACATTGTTAAGTGGAGCCCCTACTGGAATGACTGCTGTATTTTGGTAGAAGTATCTTCTGTGGAAGCGGAGTTACCTGAATATTTGTCTGACTTTGCTGAGGTATTTCCACAAGAAGATACAGACAAACTCCCGCCTCACAGAAGAGGGGACTGTTCTATTGCTCAAACGTCACATGTACAGCCTAACCGTGCCTGAGAGACAGTCTGTAAAGGGTTATATTCAGGACAGTCTAAAGAAAAACAGACACATTTATCCCTCAAAATTCTCCATTAGCCGCTGGGTTTTTCTTTATTAAGAAAAAGAATGGGGGTTTGTGATCCTGTCTGGATTTCAGAGACCTAAACAAGATCACTAAGCGTAAGCCGTACCAATTGTCTTTCATTCCTGATCTTTCTCAGTTGAATAGTGCCAACTGGTTTTCAAACTTGGATCTACAAGGGGCATATAACTTAATTCGGAGGAAGATGAATGGAAAATGGCATTTAACACCCCAGAGGGCCATTTTGAGAGTTTAGTGATGCCGTTTGGGTTAACAAATGCGCCCGCAGTTTTTCAGTCTTTTATTAATGAAGTCCTGTATGAATTTATTGGCCGCTTTGTCCTAGCATATTTTGACAATATTTTAATCTTTGTTGGATTTTGAGACTCACATTGCCCATGTTTTTCAGGTCCTTCAGGCTTTACGTAATAACAGTTTGCTTGCGAAAAGGGAAAAGTGTGTTTTTTCCGTTCAGGAGATCGCTTTTCTGGGACACATTACTCCGAGAGGTTTCAGGATGGACCTGGAGAAGGTCCGGACAGTACGAGACTGCGTGTTACCCGAGAATGTGAAGGCACTCCAGAGGTTTTTTGGGGTTCAGCATTATCGAAAGTTTATCAAAGGATTTTCGGTTTTGGTTAAACCATTGACAGATATGACTAGGAAAAGCGGTTTTCCTTCTAAACGGTCTCCAAGGGCATTACAATCCTTTCAGACATTGAAAGCGTGTTTTGCGACGGCTCCGGTTTTGGTACAGCCGGATTCATGCAGACCGTTTGTAGTGGAGGTGGATGCCTCAGAAATTGAGGTAGGTGCGGTGCTATCTCAAGATACCAATATATTTGCAAGATCTTTGCTCGTGCTTTTTTTTTTTTTCCACATGAGTTTTCTTCGGCCGAGCGCAATTATGACATTGGTGACAGAGAACTGTAGGCGATTATGTGGGCGTTTGAGTGGCAACAGTTGTTGGAAGAGGCGCAGCATAAAGTGACGATTTTTACAGATCACAAAAACCTAATCTACCTGGAGTCAGCCAAAAGACTTAAGCTGTGACAGGCGTGTTTTTTTTTCGCACTTTGACTTTCTGGTTACATATCGTCAGGGCAGTAAAACGTTAAAGCTGATGCTCTTTCCAGTAATTTCGGATGAACCTCCTGTGCCCATTCTTTCAGAAGGGGTAGTGGTATCCATGGTTTCCCTGGAGTTGGAGGAGCAGCTTCGTAATGCACAAGATTTGTCGCCGGCAGGGTTGCCGGTGGGAAAGCTGTTTTTTCCTGTCCATTTGAATCTGCAAGTACTGTCTGAAGTACACAATTCCGTGTTGGCTGGGCATCCAGGAATTAATAATACCCGGAAGTTACTCACAAGGTTTTGGTGGCCATCTTTCTGACATGTTTTCAGTTTTGTCTCATCCTGTGAGGTTTGTGCCAAGACTAAGTCGCCTCGTAATTCTCCTGCTGGGAAGTTGATGCCTTTGTCGATACCCGGGAAACCTTGGACTCACTTGTCGATGAATTTCATTACAGACTTGCCTCTTTCTGAAGGCAATACATTCATTTGGTTGGTGGTAGATCGGTTTAGCAAGATATGTCATTTTGTAGCGCTTCCTGGTCTTCCCAATGCTAAAACTTTGTCAAAATTGTTCGTCCCTCATATCGTGAGATTACATGGGTTACCAGCTAATATTTTCTTCGATCGGAGGGTCCTGTTTGTGTCCAAATTCTGGCATTTGTTTGCCCTCGCCTGGGTATTGAGCTCTTGTATTTTTTGGCCTATCATCCGCAAACTAATGGACAAACAAAGATGTAACCAAAGTCTGGAACAATATTTGCGGTGTTACATCTCAGAGAGACAGGAGGATTGGACAGAGTTCTTGCCTTTAGCTGAATTTGCGCTAAACAATAGACTGCTGGATTGTACAGGAACGTCTGCTTTCTTTTGTAATTATGGTTTCCACCCGTGCTTTGGTCCCTTTTCTAAGGAAGTATCGGAAGTACCTGAGGAGAATGAGATCTCCTCTAACATCGAGGCGGTGCGACAAGAAATTGAGAAGAATCTTCAGAGGACAGCTAAAAATTTTAAGCAGGTGGGAGATAACGGACGTTCGGAGGGGACTAACTTCTTGGTGGAGGACTTGGTTTGGTGGTCTACTAGGAACATAAAAATCAAACAACAGTCATTCAAGTTAGGCCCACGATTCATCGATCCATTCAAAATCATGGAAAAAAATAATCCAGTGTCTTTTCGTTTAGAGATTCCGAGTTCAATAAGAATCAATAACGTATTTCATAAATCTCTGTTGAAAAAGTTTGGGGACTCAGGCAATGGTTCATCTACGCCGGCCCCGGTTGTGGTGGATGGAGATGTTAATTTTGAGGTAAGTTGTATAGTGGACTCTCACCTAGTTAGGAGATCTCTCCAGTATTTGTTGCATTCACGTGGCATTGCATTCATCCTGAGGAGAGGACACGGGTACTAACAGCAGACGTCCATGCGGACTGATTAGTTAAAAATTTTCACAGGCTGAATCCTAAGTGATCTGTTCCTAAGGGTCCTGGGGCACCTTCTGGAAGGGAAGGTACTGTTGCAGCAGTGCTGAGATAGCTGCTGGATTGACTAAGTCCGTTGCAGGTTTTAGATATGGTTCTGCTCCTTCTAGCTCAGTAGGTGTGAAGTAATGTGGTCACATCTGTGGGTGATTAGCTGGTTATTTAGCTGGGCTGGATATTGAGCTAAGGTAGTGTGTATTGCCAGTTGCTCCCTGTCTGACTTTGTAGTGAGAACTTCCTGGACAGCTCGGTTCCTGCTAGTGCCTGCTTGGACGATTAAGGCCGCCTGCACACGGACAGAAATCCCGCGGCGGGATTTCCGCCACTGAAAGCCTGCATAGGAGTGCATTACATTACGCACTCCTATGCAGACGGCCATGGTTTGGCCACGCGAAATCTCGTGCGGCAAACAAAGCGCGGCATGTCCTATTTCTGTGCGGGGCTCGTCACTCACCCGGCCGCCGACTCCGGTCTGCGCATGCGCCGGCTGCCCGGCAGCCGGCACATGAAACAGCCGGGGCCGCCGGGCGTGGGTAAGTACGCGCTCCTCCCTGCAGGCGCTGGGGTCGGGTCCCGCGGCGAGAATTCTCGCCGCCGGATCCGACCCGCTCGTCTGCAGGCGGCCTAAGTCTGCTGCTACAGCGTCTCAAGCTAAGACCTCGGTTTTGTTTATTTTCCTTATTTGCATTTGTTTATTATTCTGTTGGCGTCGTCCTGGTCCACGTAGGTTTTCCAAGGGCCCAGAATGAGTGCGGGTCCGCTCTTTTCAGGGTGATCAGCCTGCCGTGTAAGCAGGGTCCCCTCTCTCGTCATTCCGTAGATAGGGAAAGATTTCCA
Organism: Eleutherodactylus coqui; assembly: GCF_035609145.1. NCBI lineage: Eukaryota > Metazoa > Chordata > Amphibia > Anura > Eleutherodactylidae > Eleutherodactylus > Eleutherodactylus coqui. The sequence goes on along the minus strand of NC_089843.1, from coordinate 184,317 downwards.
ATTTATTTTGTACTTGGTTGTTGTTGCACTTTGGACACTTTTGTGCATGTCTGCAGGTTGCTGATCCAGCACGTCCTTTGCGGACATAACAGCCTCTTCGCCTTCTTTTTTTCAAAGCTAAACATTCCCAGATCCTTTAACCGTTCCTCATAGGACATGATTTGCAGACCGCTCACCATCTTGGTAACTCTTCTCTGAACTTGCTCCAGTTTGTCTATGTCTTTTATAAAATGGGGTGCCCAGAACTGGACCCAGTATTCCAGATGAGGTCTGACTAAGGAACAGTAGAGGGAGATAATGACCTCACGTGATCTAGACTCTGTGCTTCTCTTAATACATCCCAGAATTGTGTTTTGCCCTTTTTGGCTGCTGCATCACATTGTTGACTCATGTTCAGTCTATGATCTATTAGTATACCCAAGTCTTTTTAACATGTGCTGCTTAGCCCAATTCCTCACATTCTGTATCTGCTTTCTTCATTTTTCTTGCCCAGATGTAGGACTTTGCATTTGTCCTTGTTAAATACCATTCTGTTAGTCTCCACCCACTGTTCAAGCTTTTCTAGATCTTTTTGAATACTCCCTCTCTTCCCTAGTGTTAGCTATCCCTCCTAGCTTTGTGTCCTTGCAAATTTGATTCGTTTCCCATCAATTCCCTCCTTCAGATCTATTACAAAATGTCCAACTAGAGATGAGCGAACATACTCGGTTCGGGTGTTTTTGGACACGAGCACCGCTTTTTCCGAGTAACTGACTACTCGGACAAAAAGATTCAGGGGGCGCCGGGGGGTTGCAGAGGGGAGTGGGAGGGGGGGGGGGGAGAACTCCCCCCTGTTCCCCACTGCTACCTCCCGCTCCACCACGCCACTTCCCGGCGCCCCCTAATCTTTTCGTTCAAGTAGGCAGTTACTCGGAAAAAGCGGTGCTCGGGTCCAAAAACACCCGGAGTACGTTCGCTCATCTCTACCAACAACCCTTTGCTAAACTAGAGCTAGCAACTGTTCATGTTAGAAGATAAGGACAGGAACAGGCTTCACACTCCAATAACTCAGAATCATGGAAAGTTGGTGTTAAGGTTATGCATCTGGGACCTATAGTTCTACAGGCTTCCTTGTGCACACCTTCACAGGTAGGGGTTAATTGAGCTGGCTGGGTGTGGTATTCTCCAACAGCCAATCCCCCTGGTCTGCAGCAGATAAATAACAGCAAACTATTGGGAGAGATTGCTGGTCATTGTAGTGCTTTATATATCACTGTTTATCCCACTCAGAGCTTGTTTGAAGTGTCTCTCTCCTCCCCTGAAGACGGTCTGGGCACCTGCTGTCCCTCCCCTCCTTACGGTTACTGGGGTGCGTGCATTGTGTAGTGTGTGTGGTACGGTGACCACACGGGTGCAGGCGACCTGCAGGTTTCTCCCTATCCCTGGGCAGGTGCGGCCTCCAGACGTCCCATGTCCTATGTGTGTGTCAGATGGGTGATGTCTGACACGGCTCCCTATGTCAGCACGGTGGCTGACTCTCTATTTCCCTAGAGTGAGGACACTTGGACTGGCTATGGTTTGCCATTGAGCTCTGGGTTGGGTTAGTGTCGTATGTTATGTCTGTGCTGATGGCCAGACAGGTGCTTTATGTGCGGTCTTGTTCTATGTGTTACACTGTATGTTGGTGTGAACAGTGACGTATGTTAGGTCTGTGCAGGGTACCAGACATGTGCTTTATGTGCTGTTCTGTGTACAGTGTGTGTGAGAACAGTGCCATGTCTTGTGTGTTTAGTGCATCTCTCCCGCTCCCTGATGAGGGATAGCCAGGTCAGTAGAAGCCAGTGGGGCCACCTTTATCGAGGCGATGACTCCGCTTTTAGGCAGCGGTGCCCCTCTTTCCCTGATAAGTTAGGGACAGTTGTCCATTCTTCCTCCCAGAGAGGTGCAATTGGTCCATGCAAGTACTAAGTGTGTGTTTGCAGTTTTAAATGGACACGTTTGCGTCCGACCTGTGGAGTGGCGCTTTTGTGGGCCAAGCGGACTTAATAGTTGGGTACCAATCACTCCACAATCTAAGCCTTCCCCTCGCTACATGACAGTGGTCTGTAGGGGGCGTCCTGAGCCCAGTCAGCTTGTGTGCCCCCATCCACTGGCCCCAACACCCCCTAACAGTCTGGTCAGACACTCCTCTCTACTGGTGGTCTGTAGGGGGCATCCTGAGCCCGATCACCTTGTGTGCCCCCATCCACTGGTCCCAACACCTCCCATCAGTCTGGTCAGACGCTCCTCTCTACTGGTGGTCTGTAGGGGGCGTCCTGAGCCCGGGTGCCTTGTGTGCCCCCATCCACTGGCCCCAACACACCCTAACAGTCTGGTCAGACACTCCTCTCTACTGGTGGTCTGTAGGGGGCATCCTGAGCCTGGCCACCTTGTGTGCCCCCATCCACTGGTCCCAACACCTCCCATCAGTCTGGTCAGACGCTCCTCTCTACTGGTGGTCTGTAGGGAGTGTCCTGAGCCCGGTCACCTTGTGTGCCCCCATCCACTGGTCCCAACACAACCTAACAGTCTGGTCAGATACTCCTCTCTACTAGTGGTCAGTAGGCAGTGTCCTGAGTCCGGTCACCATGTGTGCCCTCACACATCCACTGGTCCCAACACAACCTAACAGTCTGGTCAGATGCTCCTATCTACTGGTGGGCTGTAGGGAGTGTCCTGAGCCCGGTCACCTTGTGTGCCCCCATCCACTGGTCCCAGCACCTCCTAACAGTCTGGTCAGATGCTCCTCTCTACTGGTGGTCTGTAGGGGGCGTCCTGAGCCCGATCACCGTGTGTGCCCCCACACATCCACTGGTCCCAACACAACCTAACAGTCTGGTCAGACGCTCCTCTCTACTGGTGGTCTGTAGGGAGTGTCCTGAGCCCAGTCACCTTGTGTGCCCCCATCCACTGGTCCCAACACCTCCTAACAGTCTGGTCAGATGATCCTCTCTACTGGTGGGCTGTAGGGGGTGTCCTGAGCCCGGTCACCTTGTGTGCCCCCATCCACTGGTCCCAACACCTCCTAACAGTATGGTCAGATGCTCCTCTCTACTGGTGGTCTGTAAGGGGTGTCCTGAGCCTGGTCACCTTGTGTGCCCCCATCCACTGGTCCCAACACCTCCTAACAGTCTGTTTAGAACGGCCGTTGGGGGACAATTCATCGATACGACCATCCAGCTTCTTACACCCAATAATGCGCCCCCCTCTGGTAACAGGGTGAAATCTCTTCTCTGTGTCGTAGAGGCGTCTAGTGGTCAACAAGCTCTACACAAGCAGATGAAGAGGTCACTACACACAAGGAGCCTCCGAGAGCCTCTTATAGGCCAAGGGGGGAACCACTTTTAGGGTCTCCGGTTACAAGACCGTTCATCTAATCACCACAACTCTCATCATTATCTGCCCGAGATGGATCTGCAGGATGGTTCTTGTAAGGGCCGGAGTGTTACTGATAGAGGGGGGTATGTTATATGTATATATCTGCCTCCAATGACCCTGGTTGATAACCATCAAGGCTTCAGGCCACTCTCTTACTTTCTCATCTTATGCTATACCTGAGCAATCACACGTAAGGCAGGGCCTTTGGTGTGGATATGGCAGTAAGAGGTTACGGCGTACTAATGAGATGGGATCCTCGTTTATTAGCATTCTGATCTCTAAAGGCCCATTTAGACACGACGATTATCGCTCTCAAGATGTCTCGTTGTGTGCATTTACAGGGCGAGGTGATCACTCAAATGTTCAGCGATCACCTTGCGCTCTGAGCGGGGGATGCAGAAGACAAGCGGGGCCGCAGAAACGGCGGGCCGACCCCCTTCCCGACCCCACCACCACCCTGACGGAGCGGCGGGCCGACCCCCCCCCCCCCCACCACCACCACCCTGACGGAGCGGAGCGGCGGGCCGACCCCACCACCACCACCACCACCACCCTGGCGGAGCGGCGGGCCGACCCCCCCCCACCACCCTGACGGAGCGGAGCGGAGCATCGGGCCGACCCCCCCCCCCCCCACCACCACCACCCTGACGGAGCGGAGCGGAGCGGCGGGCCGACCCCCCCCCCCCCCACCACCCTGACGGAGCGGAGCGGCGGGCCAACCCCCCCCCCCCCCACCACCACCACCCTGACGGAGCGGCGCGGCGGGCCGACCCCCCCCCCCCCACCACCACCCTGACGGAGCGGCGCGGCGGGCCGACCCCCCACCACCCAGAGGGAGCGGCGGGCCGACCCCCCCACCACCACCCAGAGGGAGCGGCGGGCCGACCCCCCCACCACCACCCAGAGGGAGCGGCGGGCCGACCCCCCCACCACCACCCAGAGGGAGCGGCGGGCCGACCCCCCCACCACCACCCTGAGGGAGCGGCGGGCCGACCCCCCCACCACCACCCTGAGGGAGCGGCGGGCCGACCCCCCCACCACCACCCTGAGGGAGCGGCGGGCCGACCCCCCCACCACCACCCTGAGGGAGCGGCGGGCCGACCCCCCCACCACCACCCTGAGGGAGCGGCGGGCCGACCCCACCACCACCCTGAGGGAGCGGCGGGCCGACCCCACCACCACCCTGAGGGAGCGGCGGGCCGACCCCACCACCACCACCCTGACTGAGCGGAGCGGCGGGCCGACCCCACCACCACCACCACCACCCTGACGGAGCGGAGCGGCGTGCCGACCCCACCACCACCACCCTGACGGAGCGGAGCGGCGGGCCGACCCCACCACCACCACCACCACCCTGACGGAGCGGAGCGGCGGGCCGACCCCACCACCACCACCACCACCCTGACGGAGCGGAGCGGCGGGCCGACCCCACCACCACCCTGACGGAGCGGAGCGGCGGGCCGACCCCACCACCACCACCACCCTGACGGAGCGGAGAGCCGACCCCACCACCACCACCACCCTGACGGAGCGGAGCGGCGGGCCGACCCCACCACCACCACCACCCTGACGGAGCGGAGCGGCGGGCCGACCCCCCCACCACCACCACCCTGACGGAGCGGAGCGGCGGGCCGACCCCCCCACCACCACCCTGAGGGAGCGGCGGGCCGACCCCCCCCCCCACCACCCTGAGGGAGCGGCGGGCCGACCCCCCCACCACCACCCTGAGGGAGCGGCGGGCCGACCCCCCCCCCCCCACCACCCTGAGGGAGCGGCGGGCCGACCCCCCCACCACCACCCTGAGGGAGCGGCGGGCCGACCCCCCCACCACCACCCTGAGGGAGCGGCGGGCCGACCCCCCCACCACCACCCTGAGGGAGCGACGGGCCGACCCCCCCACCACCACCCTGAGGGAGCGACGGGCCGACCCCCCCACCACCACCCTGAGGGAGCGACGGGCCGACCCCCCCACCACCACCCTGAGGGAGCGGCGGGCCGACCCCCCCCACCACCACCCTGAGGGAGCGGCGGGCCGACCCCCCCCACCACCACCCTGAGGGAGCGGCGGGCCGACCCCCCCACCACCACCCTGAGGGAGCGGCGGGCCGACCCCCCCACCACCACCCTGAGGGAGCGGCGGGCCGAACCCCCCACCACCACCCTGAGGGAGCGGCGGGCCGAACCCCCCACCACCACCCTGAGGGAGCGGCGGGCCGACCCCCCCACCACCACCCTGAGGGAGCGGCGGGCCGACCCCCCCACCACCACCCTGAGGGAGCGGCGGGCCGACCCCCCCACCACCACCCTGAGGGAGCGGCGGGCCGACCCCACCACCACCACCCTGAGGGAGCGGCGGGCCGACCCCACCACCACCACCCTGAGGGAGCGGCGGGCCGACCCCACCACCACCACCCTGAGGGAGCGGCGGGCCGACCCCACCACCACCACCCTGAGGGAGCGGCGGGCCGACCCCACCACCACCCTGAGGGAGCGGCGGGCCGACCCCACCACCACCACCACCCTGACGGAGCGGAGCGGTGGGCCGACCCCACCACCACCACCACCACCACCCTGACGGAGCGGAGCGGCGGGCCGACCCCCCCACCACCACCCTGACGGAGCGGCGGGCCGACCCCCCCACCACCACCCTGAGGGAGCGGCGGGCCGACCCCCCCACCACCACCCTGAGGGAGCGGCGGGCCGACCCCCCCACCACCACCCTGAGGGAGCGGCGGGCCGACCCCCCCACCACCACCCTGAGGGAGCGGCGGGCCGACCCCCCCCCCCCCACCACCCTGAGGGAGCGGCGCGGCGGGCCGACCCCCCCCCCCCACCCTGACGGAGCGGAGTGGCGGGGCGACCCCCCCCACCACCACCCTGACGGAGCGGCGCGGCGGGCCGACCCCCCCCCCCCCACCCTGACGGAGCGGCGCGGCGGACCGACCCCCCCCCCCCCCACCACCCTGACGGAGCGGCGGGCCGACCCCCCCACCACCACCCTGACGGAGCGGAGCGGCGGGCCGACCCCCCCACCACCACCCTGACGGAGCGGCGGGCCGACCCCCCCACCACCCAGAGGGAGCGGCGGGCCGACCCCCCCACCACCCAGAGGGAGCGGCGGGCCGACCCCCCCACCACCCAGAGGGAGCGGCGGGCCGACCCCCCCACCACCCAGAGGGAGCGGCGGGCCGACCCCCCCACCACCCAGAGGGAGCGGCGGGCCGACCCCCCCACCACCCAGAGGGAGCGGCGGGCCGACCCCCCCACCACCCAGAGGGAGCGGCGGGCCGACCCCCCACCACCCAGAGGGAGCGGCGGGCCGACCCCACCACCACCCAGAGGGAGCGGCGGGCCGACCCCACCACCACCCAGAGGGAGCGGCGGGCCGACCCCCCCACCACCACCCTGAGGGAGCGGCGGG